>NC_053026.1:128541538-128677076 GCF_003073215.2 Triticum urartu | reverse complement strand
GATTCCCAATGCATCCCAAGATAATATTTCAAGAAGTCTCAAGCATCTAAGCTTGGGGATGCCCCGGTTGGCATCCCACCTTTCTTCTTCAACAACTATCGGTTAGTATCGGTTGATCCTAAGTTTTTGCTTCTTCACATGATGTTTGCTATTCTTAGATGTCATTTTATTTTGCTTTGCTTGCTGTTTGAATAGAATACCAAGATCTGAAATTTTTAAATGTTAGAGAGTCTTCATATAGTTGCATAATTATTCAAGTACTCATTGATCTTCACTTATATCTTTTGGAGTAGTTTGTCATTTGCTCTAGTGCTTCACTTATATCTTTTAGAGCACGGTGGTAGTTTTATTTTGAAGAAATAGATGAACTATCATGCTTCACTTAGATTATTTTGAGAGTCTTAAATAGCATGGTAATTTGCCTAAAATCCTAATATTCTAGGTATACAAGATTAGTAAAAACTTTCTTATGAGTGTGTTGAATACAAGAGAAGTTTGATGCTTGATGATTGTTTTGAGATATGGAGGTAATAATATCAAAGTCGTGGTAGTTGAGTAGTTGTGAAATTGAGAAATGGTTGTGTTGAAGTTTGCAAGTCCCGTAGCATGCACGTATGGTAAACGTTGTGTAACAAATTTGAAACATGAGGTGTTATTTGATTGTCCTCCTTATGAGTGGCGGTCGGGGACGAGCGATGGTCTTTTCTTACCAATCTATCCCCCTAGGAGCATGCGCATAGTACCGAGGTTTTTGATGAATTGTAGATTTTTGCAATAAGTATGCGAGTTCTTTATGACTAATGTTGAGTCCATATTATACACACTCTCACCCTTCCATCCTTGCTAGCCTCTTCGGTACCGTGCATTACCCTTTCTCACATTGAGAGTTGGTGCAAACTTCGCCGGTGCATCCAAACCCCGTGATATGATACGCTCTGTCACACATAAACCTCCTTATATCTTCCTCAAAATAGCCACCATACCTACCTAGTATGGCATTTCCATAGCCATTCCGAGATATATTGCCATGCAACTTTCCACCGTTCCGTTTGTTATGACACGCATCATCATTGTCATATTGCTTTGCATGATCATATAGTTGACATCGTATTTGTGGCAAAGCCACCGTTCATAATTCTTCCATACATGTCACTCTTGAGTCATTTCATATCCCGGTACACCGCCGGAGGCATTCATATAGAGTCATACCTTGTTCTAGTATCGAGTTGTAATCATTGAGTTGTAATAGAAGTGTGATGATCATCATTATTAGAGAATTGTCCCAAGTGAGGAATAAAAAAACATAGAAAGGCCATAAAAAAAGAGAAGGCCCCAAAAAAAGAGAAAGGCCATAAAAAAAGAGAAAAGGCCCAAAATAATAATAAATGAGAGAAAAAGAGAGAAGGGACAATGTTACTATCCTTTTACCACACTTGTGCTTCAAAGTAGCACCATGATCTTCATAGTAGAGAGTCTCTCATGTTATCACTTTCATATACTAGTGGGAATTTTTCATTATAGAACTTGGCTTGTATAGTCCAACAATGGGCCTCCTCAAGTGCCATAGGTCTTCGTGATCAAGCAAGTTGGATGCACACCCACTAGTTTCTTTTGTTGAGCTTTCATACATTTATAGCTCTAGTGCATCCGTTGCATGGCAATCCGTACTCCTTGCATTAACATCAATCGATGGGCATCTCCATAGCCCATTGATTAGCCTCGTTGATGTGAGACTTTCTCCTTTTTGTCTTCTCCAAATAACCCCCTCATTATATTCTATTCCACCCATAGTGCTATGTCCATGGCTCGCGCTCATGTATTGCGTGAAGGTTTATGAGTTTGAGATTACTAAAGTATGAAACAATTGCTTGGCTTGTCATCGGGGTTGTGCATGATGAGAGCATTCATGTGTGAAGAAAATGGAGCATGACTAAACTATATGATTTTTTAGGGATGAACTTTCTTTGGCCATGTTATTTTGAGAAGACATGATTGCTTAGTTGGTATGCTTGAAGTATTATTATTTCTATGTTAATATGAACTTTTGTCTTGAATCTTATGGATCTGAATATTCTTGCCACAATTAAGAAGAATTACATTGAAATTATGCCAAGTAGCATTCCACATCAAAAATTCTATTTTTATCATTTACCTACTCGAGGACGAGCAGGAATTAAGCTTGGGGATGCTTGATACGTCTCCAACGTATCTATAATTTTTGACTGCTCCATGCTATGTTATCTACTATTTTGGGCAATATTGGGCTTTATTATCCACTTTTATATTATTTTTCGGACTAACCTATTAACCGGAGGCCCAGCCCAGAATTGCTGTTTTTTGCCTATTTCAGTGTTTCGAAGAAAAGGAATTTCAAACGGAGTCGAAACGGAACGAAATCAACTAGAGAAGTTATTTTTGGAAGGAAAGCTACCGGATGGACTTGGACCCCACGTCAGGAGCCAAGGGAGGTACTCACGAGGGTGGGGGGCGTGCCCCCCTAGGGTGCGCCCCCTTGCCTCGTGGGGCCCCCGAAGCTCCACCGACGTACTTCTTTCACCCATATATACCTACGTACCCTAAAACTTCCAGAACACACAATAGATCGGGAGTTCCGCCAAAAGCCTCCGTAGCCACCGAAAGCCAATCTAGACCCGTTCCGGCGCCCTGCCGGAGGGGGCAATCCCTCTCCGGTGGCCATCTTCATCATCCCGGTGCTCTCCATGACGAGGAGGGAGTAGTTCTCCCTCGGGGCTGAGGGTATGTACCAGTAGCTATGTGTTTGATCTCTCTCTCTCTCTCTCTCTCTCGTGTTCTTGATTTGGCACGATCTTGATGTATCGCGAGCTTTGCTATTATAGTTGGATCTTATGTTTCTCCTCCCCCTCTTCTCTCTTGTAATGAATTGAGTTTCCCCTTTGAAGTAATCTTATCGGATTGAGTCTTTAAAGATTTGAGAACACTTGATATATGTCTTGCGTGGGATACCCGTGGTGACAATGGGGTATTCTATTGATCCACTTGATGTATGTTTTGGTGATCAACTTGCGGGTTCTGCCCATGAACCTATGCATAGGGGTTGGCACACGTTTTCGTCGTGATGCTCCGGTAGGAACTTTGGGGCACTCTTTGAGGTTCTATGTGTTGGTTGAATAGATGAATCTGAGATTGTGTGATGCATATCGTATGATCATACCCACGGATACTTGAGGTGACATTGGAGTATCTAGGTGACATTAGGGTTTTGGTTGATTTGTGTCTTAAGGTGTTATTCCAGTACGAACTCTAGGGCTGTTTGTGAGACTTATAGGAATAGCCCAACGGATTGATTGGAAAGAATAACTTTGAGGTGGTTTCGTACCCTACCATAATATCTTCATTCGTTCTCCGCTATTAGTGACTTTGGAGTGACTCTTTGTTGCATGTTGAGGGATAGTTATGTGATCCAATTTTGATATTATTGTTGAGGGAACTTACACTAGCAAAGTATGAACCCTAGGCCTTATTTCCACGCATTGCAATACCGTTTACGCTCACTTTTATCATTAGTTACCTTGCTGTTTTTATAATTTCAGATTACAAAAACCTTTATCTACTATCCATATACCACTTGTTTCACCATCTCTTCGCCGAACTAGTGCACCTATACAATTTACCATTGTATTGGGTGTGTTGGGGACACAAGAGACTCTTTGTTATTTGGTTGCAGGGTTGCTTGACAGAGACCATCTTCATCCTACTCCTCCTACAGATTGATAAACCTTAGGTCATCCACTTGAGGGAAATTTGCTACTGTCCTACAAACTTCTGCACTTGGAGGCCCAACAACGTCTACAAGAAGAAGGTTGTGTAGTAGACATCAGAGGCCCAACAACATCTACAAGAATAAGGTTGTGTAGTAGACATCAAGCTCTTTTCTGGCGCCGTTGCCGGGGAGGTTAGCGCTTGAAGGTATATCTTTAGATCTTGCAATCAAATATTTTTGTTTCTTGTTTTATCACTAGTTTAGTCTATAGAAGAAAACTAAAAAAAATGGAATTGAGGGTACCTCATATGCTTCATCTTTTTAATATCTTTCATGAGAATAAGGATTCCGATAATTGTGCTCAAGTGCTAGAAGAAGAATGCATTAGAATGTTTGGCACTAAATATTTGAATGATGAGCATGATTGCAATGTTGTTAGTATGAATTCTTTGAATATCCATGATGCTAATGATATGCAAAGCCACAAGCTTGGGGAAGCTATGTTTGATGAAGATGATATTTTTTGTCCCCCAAGTTTTGATGAGCAAATTTATTATGATGAAAGCATGCCTCCTATTTATGATGATTATATTGATGAAAGTGGGTTTGGAAGAGTGTCAACTTTAGGAAGTAATGACCCCAATATTTTGGAGGGTGTTGAATCTTATTGTGATAATTATGAAAGTGGATTTGGAGAGGTCATGACTTTATTTTGTAATGATTCCACTATTTCGGAAGAGGTTCCTATTGATTATGTGAACAAAGTTGCTATCTATGATGATTATTGTGATGACTTGTATTCTATTAATAATAATGATAACCATGAAACTTGTCATCATGATTTTAGTTTTCAATTGGATTATGCCTCACATGATAATTATTTTGTTGAGTTTGCTCCCACTACTATTCCGAATGAGAAGAATTTTGCTTATGTGGAGAGTAGTAAATTTTCTATGCTTGTAGATCATGAAAAAAATGCTTTATGTGATGGTTATATTATTGAATTCATTCATGATGCTACTGAAAATTATTATGATGGAGGAATATATGCTTGTAGGAATTGCAATAATATCAATTTTCCTCTCTATGTGCTTAAAATCATGAAGTTATGCTTGTTTTGCCTTCCTATGCTAGTTGATTATTGTTCCCATAAGTTGTTTGCTCACAAAATCCCTATGCATAGGAAGAGTGTTAGACTTAAATGTGCTAGTCATATTCTTCATGATGCTCTATTTATGTTTCAATTCTTATCTTTTATGTGAGCATAATTGAAATCATCATGCCTAGCTAGGGGCGTTAAATGATAGGGCTTGTTGGGAGGCAACCCAACTTCATTTTTGTTCTTTTATTTTTGCTACTTTTTAGTAATAAATAATTAATCTAGCCTCTTTTTAGATGTTGTTTTATGTTTTAATTAGTGTTTGTGCCAAGTAGAACCTTTGGGAAGACTTGGGGGAAGTCTTTGCGATCTTGCTGTCAAAAACAGAAACTTTAGCGCTCACGAGATTTGCTGCCAATTTTCAATGGAGAGTGCTATTTCGTTAATTATTTTTGCAGATGATTAATAGACAAATTCCTCAGGTCCACCAATTTATTTGAGAATTTTAAGAGATCCAGAAGTATATGTTTGATACAGATTACTACAGACTGTTCTGTTTTTGACAGATTCTGTTTTCTATGTGTTGTTTGCTTATTTTGAAGAATCTATGGATAGTAATAGAGTTTATAAACCATAGAGAAGTTAGAATACAGTAGATATTACACCAATATGAATTAAGAATGAGTTCACAACAGTACCTAAGTGGTGATTTATTTTCTTATGCTAAGGGAGCTTACGAGTTTTCTGTTAAGTTTTGTGTTTTGAAGTTTTCAAGTTTTGGGTAAAGATTCGATGGACTATGGAATAAGGAGTGGGAGGAGCCTAAGCTTGGGGATGCGCAAGGCACCCCAAGGTAATATTCAGGGACAACCAAGAGCCTAAGCTTGGGGATGCCCCGGATGGCATCCCCTCTTTCGTCTTCGTTCATCAGTAACTTTACTTGCAGCTATATTTTTATTCACCACATGATATGTGTTTTGCTTGGAGCGTCATTTTATTTTCTTTTGTTTTGCTTGCTGTTCTAATAAAATACCAAGATCTGGAATTATTAAATGTTAGAGAGTCTTCATATAGTTGCATAATTATTCGACTACTCATTGATCTTCACTTATATCTTCCGGAGTAGTTTGTTGTTGCTCTAGTGCTTCACTTATATCTTTTTAGAGCACGGTGGTGGTTTTATATTATAGAAATAGATGAACTCTCATGCATCACTTATATTATTTTGAGCGTCCTAAACATCATGGTAATTTGCTTTGGTTATGAATTTAGTCCTAATATGATGGGCATCCAAGATGGGTATAATAAAAACTTTCATATAAGTGCATTGAATTCTTAGAGAAGTTTGAAACTTGATAATTGTTTTGAGATATGGAGATGGTGATATTAGGGTCATGCTAGTTGAGTAGTTGTGAATTTGAGGAATACTTGTGTTGAAGTTTGTGATTCCCGTAGCATGCACGTATGGTGAACCGTTATGTGATGAAGTCGGAGCATGATTTATTTATCGATTGTCTTCGTTATGAGTGGCGGTCGGGGACGAGCGATGGTCTTTTCCTACCAATATATCCCCCTAAGAGCATGCGTGTAGTACTTTGTTTCGATAACTAATAGATTTTTGCAATAAGTATGTGAGTTCTTTATGACTAATGTTGAGTCCATGGATTATTTGCACTCTCAACCTTCCACCATTGCTAGCCTCTCTAGTACCGTGCAACTTTTGCCGGTACCATAAACCCACCATATATCTTGCTCAAAACAGCCACCATACCTACCTACTATGGCATTTCCATAGCCATTCCGAGATATATTGCCATGTAACTTTCCACCATTCCGATTATTATGACACGCTCCATCATTGTCATATTGCTTTGCATGATCATGTAGTTGACATCGTATTTGTGGCAAAGCCACCATTCATAATTCTTTCATACATGTCACTCATGAGTCATTGCACATACCGGTACACCGCCAGAGGCATTCATATAGAGTCATATTTTGTTCTAAGTATTGAGTTGTAATTCTTGAGTTGTAAGTAAAAAAGAAGTGTGATGATCATCATTATTAGAGCATTGTCCCGGTGAGGAAAGGATGATGGAGACTATGATTCCCCCACAAGTCGGGATGAGACTCCGGACGAAAAATAAAAAAAGAAAAAGAAAAAAGAGGCCAAAAAAAGAAGAAAAAAAGCGAAAGGCCCAAATTAAAAAAAAACAAAAAAATGAGAGAAAAAGAGAGAAGGGGCAATGCTACTGTCCTTTTACCACACTTGTGCTTCAAACTAGCACCATGATCTTCATGATAGAGAGTCTCGTATGTTGTCACTTACATATACTAGTGGGAATCTTTCATTATAGAACTTGGCTTGTATATTCCAATGATGGGCTTCCTCAAAATGCCCTAGGTCTTTGTGAGCAAGCGAGTTGGATACACACCCACTTAGTTTCTTTTTGAGGTTTCATACACTTATAGCTCTAGTGCATCCGTTGCATGGCAATCCCGACTCACTCACATTGATATCTATTGATGGGCATCTCCATAGCCCGTTGATACGCCTAGTTGATGTGAGACTATCTTCTCCTTTTTTCTACTCCACAACCACCATTCTATTCCACCTATAGTGCTATGTCCAAGGCTCATGCTCATGTATTGCGTGAAGATTGAAAAAGTTTGAGAACATCAAAAGTATGAAAAAATTGCTTGGCTTGTCACCGGGGTTGTGCATGATTTAAATATTTTGTGTGATGAAGACAGAGCATAGCCAGACTATATGATTTTGTAGGGATAGCTTTCTTTGGCCATGTTATTTTGAGAAGACATGATTACTTTGTTAGTATGCTTGAAGTATTACTATTTTATGTCAATATTAAAATTTCGTCTTGAATCTTATGGATCTGAACATTCATGCCACAATAAAGAGAATTACATGGATAAATATGTTAGGTAGCATTCCACATCAAAAATTCTGTTTTTATCATTTACCTACTCGAGGACGAGAAGGAATTAAGCTTGGGGATGCTTGATACGTCTCCAACGTATCTATAATTTTTGATTGTTCCATGCTATTATATTATCAACCTTGGATGTTTTATATGCATTAATATGCTATTTTATATGATTTTTGGGACTAACATATTAACCTAGAGCCCAGTGCCAGTTTCTGTTTTTTCCTTGTTTTTAAGTATCGCGGAAAAGGAAAATCAAACGGAGTCCAATTGACCTGAAACTTCACAGATATCATTTTTGTTTAGAAGAAGCCCATGGAGTACCGGAGGTGGGCCAGAAGAGTGCCGAGGCCACCACGAGGGTGGGGGCGCGCCCTACCCCCCTGGGCGCACCCCTGCCTCGTGGTCGCCTCATGGCCCCCCTGACCGACTTCTTTCGCCTATATATATCAATATACGCTAGAAACATCGGAGAGAAGAATAGATCGGGAGTTCCGCAGCCAGAAGCCTCCGTAGCCACCGAAAACCAATCTAGACCCGTTCCGGCACCCTGCCGGAGGGGGGGGGGGAATCCCTCTCCGGTGGCCATCTTCATCATCCCGACGCTCTCCATGACGAGGAGGGAGTAGTCCACCCTCAGGGTTGAGGGTATGTACCAGTAGCTATGTGTTTGATCTCTTTCTCTCTCTCGTGTTCTTGAGGTTGAACGATCTTGATGTATCACGAGCTTTGCTATTATAGTTGGATCTTATGATGTTTCTCCCCCTCTACTCTCTTGTGATGAATTGAGTTTTCCCTTTGAAGTTATCTTATCCGATTTAGTCTTTAAGGATTTGAGAACACTTGATGTATGTCTTGCATGTTCTTATCTGTGGTGAAAATGGGATATCATGTGATCCACTTGATGCATGTTTTGGTGATCAACTTGCGAGTTCCGTGACCTCGTGAACTTATGCATAGGGGTTGGCACACGTTTTCGTCTTGACTCTCCGGTAGAAACTTTGGGGCACTCTCTGAGGTTCTTTGTGTTGGTTGAATAGATGAATCTGAGATTGTGTGATGCATATCATATAATCATACCCACGTATACTTGAGGTGACATTGATGTATCTAGGTGACATTAGGGTTTTGGTTGATTTTTGTCTTAAGGTGTTATTCTAGTACGAACTCTAGGATAGATTGAACAGAAAGGATAGCTTCGTGTTATTTTACTACGGACTCTTGAATAGATCGATTAGAAAGGATAACTATGAGGTGGTTTCGTACCCTACCATAATCTCTTCGTTTGTTCTCCGCTATTAGTTACTTTGGAGTGACTCTTTGTTGCATGTTGAGGGATAGTTATATGATCCAATTATGTTATTATTGTTGAGAGGACTTGCACTAGTAAAAGTATGAAGCCTAGGTCTTGTTTCCTAGCATTGCAATACCGTTTATGCTCACTTTTATCATTAGTTACCTTTCTGTTTTTATATTTTCAGATTACAAAAACCTTTATCTACCATCCATATTGCACTTGTATCACCATCTCTTCGCCGAACTAGTGCACATATACAATTTACCATTGTATTGGGTGTGTTGGGGACACAAGAGACTCTTTGTTATTTGGCTGCAGGGTTATTTGAGAGAGACCATCTTCATCCTACATCTCCCATGAATTGATAAACCTTAGGTCATCCACTTGAGGGAAATATGCTACTGTCTTACAAACCTCTGCACTTGGAGGCCCAACAACGTTTACAAGAAGAAGGTTGTGTAGTAGACATCATGCGGGCTGCCGCAAGAGCCTCAAGCCATGCCGCGGCCATAGAGCCACACACCCGACGGGAGCAAGCAAACATGAGGGCCGCGCTCATAGTGGCTCAGGAGCTGCTGCGATGCCGGTTAATGGAGAGCGGCCGGTATGTGTTGCTGTAGCGCGTCGCCGAGCTCTTGGACGCCGCGGCCTTGGGAGCACCACCTTTCTGCTCTCTGCTGACACCTCAAGCTGCGGCTGGGCCACATGGCGGGCCTCGCCGCGCCCACGTGCCCATGCGCGCGGCACCAGGCTTCAGCGACACCAGCGTGACCAACGGAGCTGGATGCCCGCTCGCACCCGTGCCACGTCCGGGGGGCACAGGCACGAGCGCTGCCACCTATGGCCACGTCGGGATACAACCCTACCATCCTTAAGGGGGCACGCTGGGCGGGGAAACATGGAGCGTGGGGCACTATGGCGAGGTCTTTCAGGCGGTGGCCTCGGACTTCTATGTGCCCCGCATGATGGACCAGGAGTACATGCTGGAGGACGACCCTGGCTCATTCCTCGAGCTGGGCTGGGAGGAGGAGGCACTATAAGCCGGCACCTTTCAGGAGCCCTCCGGAAGTCTCACCAACCGCACTTGCGATAACAACTACATGGTACCACTAATTTCTCAGGAATAGGCTTACGCTAACCATGGTACGCAGGAGGATCAGGTCGCAGCGGTGGATGGCGGCCCTAGCTCGTTGGCCTCCCTACCGCCAGGGGGGCACGCCGAGGGCTGCAGGAGAGGGGCCAGGAGCGAGGCCCCTCCCCGCGCCACACGGAGCAAGGCATCCCTCGGAGGTAGGCCCTTTGCCGAGGAGGTGCTCCAGAGCCTACCCCCGGCAGAGGACCCGTGGTCGCCGAGGGCGCCGCTGGCGTCCCCTCTACCCCTTGGTGTCGTCCTGGTTACCGCTCGCCCCCAACGGTGGTCAAGGGAGGCGCAAGGCGGGGCCCTTGTCTGGCGATATGAAGTAAGGCTCACGCATGTGAAGGTCTCCGCTCGTGACACTCTCACATAATAATGAGTGGGGCTGTTCACGCCCCGGAGCCTCAGGAGCCCGCCCTCGGGCCTCGGGGGCTCCCTCCCATGTCCTAGTGGCAACACTTAGCTCCGCGCTGGTGAGAAGACTCGAAGACAAGAAGGCTAGACTAGGTGCCGGACGCGGCCATTTGCTTTGGATCTTTTTCTATAACCCTGCTTTCTGGATTTGGATTTCAGTTGAAGCCGAATTTTCATTGATGCGCGCGGGGGGTGCCTTTTCTTGTTCAAGCGATTTCTTGCTATCTGGTTCTTGCCTTATTTAGGAGTTCGTGCCTGTTGCTTCCCCTTGTGGGCCCCTCGTGAGCGGGGCTAGGCATGGCGCACACACGCCACGGCTAGCGCTTGCTTATCACGCATCCCCCTCGGGCGTGTTCATGGGTTCCTCACGAGCTTCCTAGAAACTCGCAACCCCACGAGCCGGTTTGGGGGCTCGTCCAGGCTAAGGTAAACCGCAACAACAACTTTGCCCCAGGATACGCGAGTTCATGAAGACACATATTCAACTCGACCTAACAAGATCGAGGCAGTAGTATATTTACATGAGGGGCTTCCCCTCCCAAAATGCTCTTACAATCTCAAGGGTTGTTCCCGAGCTTCTGTGTGCAGGACAAACAACTGGGAAACACGGGATCAGTCAGACATGTCACTTGCCGCATCCCCTGGATCGCCCTCAGACGCGTTGCTGGCATCGCTGCCAGCATCATTGGCATCGTCATCACCTCCACCAGCGCTGCCATCACCGTCATCGACCACGTCGCTCGCGTCCACCGCGACCACCACCCCATCGTCATCGGAAGTGAAGGCCCTAACCAGCGCGTCCACATGGTCTTCCACCCATCGTGACAGATCACCCCGGATGGCCTTGGGTACGGGGGCGATGGCGGCATCAAAATCGAAGTTGGGGTCGGTGTTCTAGAGATGGCTGAAAGGAGAACACGCGACCGAGCATGCCACGGCTCCTCTCTTCAACAAGTTGGTGAGCTCTCTCGGAATGACTCTCCAGGCGTGTCACCCCGTCGGTGAAGAAGCGGAGGTGGCTGGCATAGTCGTTCGCGTGGGGATGAGGAGCATTCTCATTGCAGATGTGGCCCAGGACGATATTGGCCCTGTTCCTGAGGTCCTCGAGCATGGGGGCATGCACACGCTCCAACGTCCTCCGCTGAAGCACTTCCTCCCTGTTCTGCCACGCGATGGACTCGGCATCGGTGACCCGCTGCTGAAGGGGGAGCAGCTCTGTGCGGGCGGAGGCTAGTTCAGCCTGCACAGAGACCAGGGTGGCTGCGGCGACCTCCTCGCGTCGCTCCACCTCGGTCAACCTGGACTTGAGGGCAGCAGTCCTACCAGCGGCCTCAGCTTCCACGAGCTTCAGCTTCAGGTCGTACCTACCCTCGAGATCCGCACGAGCCTCGGCCACCCGGCGATCGACCTCCTCCTGGGCCCTGGCCTCGCGTGCACCAACGCCATCCTCCGCTTGGGCAACTTGTCGCTCCCTCGTCTCCAGACGTTCAATCTCAAGGCTACGCTCCACAGCTTCTAGCGCCAACGCTTCCTCGCGCTTCCGGATCTCTTCCTCTTCGGCGGGCGTCCCCCTCAACGACGCGAGGGCGGCTCTGCGTGCCTCCACTCTGATCCAAGGAGGCACTCCAGGCTTGGAGCTCCAGCACGCGCTTCTCCGCGGCCTCAGAACGGCGGTCAGCTTCTTGAGCCTCCTCCAGAGCTCGGGAGCAGGCCTCACGGGAGGCTATGAGGGAAACCTCGGCCTTCACATTATCAAGCTCGCGCTGGTGGCGCCCGAGGTTGATAGCCACCTTCAGCTTAAGCCGCTCCTCCACCAGCTGAAGACCCTCAACCACGAGGTGCGCGTCCACGTCCACGAGCTCTTCACCATGCCAGTTCATCACGCCATCGCCTCCTGAAAGAGCTCGTGGCGGACAACGCTCCTTTATTGCACCGACTCGAGCATGCTGCTGACTCCGTCCTCCGCCGCGGGGACCGCAGATGGAGCCCGAAGCGGCTCGCCCCCTTTCAGCAAGGGGCTGGGGGCTAGCACCCACCCAGTTGCAGGCCAGGCCTCGGGAGGAGCCCGAACGAGTGGAGGCCCGCTGCTTGAAGAGGAGCCCAAGACAGAAGCCACCCAGCCAGCGTCCACGACCAGGGGAGGAAGCCTTAGCACGCCTGCTATGTCCCAAGCTAGGCTGCGAAGGAAGGACGGCGAGGGCGCGAGCTCAAGATGCCTTGTCGACGGGCTGGCTTCCCCGGTTGACTCCACGTCATGAGCAGCGCGCGGGCTTGCAGCGATCGAGTCTGGCGGGAGAAACGAGGCGAGAGGGGGCTGCTTCTCTGGAGATTTCGTGGCCTTGGTGGGAGGGACCCTGAAAATACGTCGTTAGGAAGGGTAGCAGCACGTGGAGAATCACCAAGATAAGATACTTACTCGTCAACGGCGATGTACTTCCTCCATTTTAACGACCCGAAGGTGCCGCTGCCGCAGCTTGGGGACCCCTTCCTCTTGCGGAGCTCTTCGAAGTCCACGCAAAGCCGACCGAAGCGCTGTACATGGCGGCCAACCAGAGGCATAACTGGAGAAGTGCTCGGAGGGTCAGCCTCAGGAGCGCCAAGCTGAGGGGAGCTATCGGGTTCTGCCTCGCAGCGGCCAGCCGAGGCCTCAGGAGGCTCGGCCTTGGGAGACGCGTACTATGTCGCCCCCTCAACCGCCGCCCCAGGGCAAGAGTCATGAGTCCCCGAGGACGATTGAGTGAGTCTGGGATTAGGGGGTCTCCGGACAGCCGGACTCTATCCTTTGGCCGGACTGTTGGACTATGAAGATACAAGATTGAAGACTTCGTCTCGTGTTCGGATGGGACTCTACTTGGCATGGAAGGCAAGCTAGGCAGTACGGATATGGATATCTCCTCCTTTGTAACCGACCTTGTGTAACCCTAGCCTCCTTCGGTGTCTATATAAACCGGAGGGTTTTAGTCCGTAGGACAACATACAATCATACCATAGGATAGCTTCTAGGGTTTAGCCTCTCCGATCTCGTGGTAGATCAACTCTTGTAATACCCATATCATCAAGAATAAATCAAGCAGGACATAGGGTTTTACCTCCATCAAGAGGGCCCAAACCTGGGTAAAACATCGTGTCCCCTGCCTCCTGTTACCATCCGCCTTAGACGCACAGTTCGAGACTCCCTACCCAAGATCCGCCGGTTTTGACACCGACATTGGTCTTTCATTGAGAGTTCCTCTGTGTCGTCGCCGTTAGGCTTGATGGCCCCTACGATCATCGATAGCGATGCAGTCCAGGGTAAGACTTTTCTCCCTGGATAGATCTTTGTGTTCGGCGGCTTCGCACTGCGGGCCAACTCGCTTGGCCATCTGGAGCAGATCGAAAGTTACGCCCCTGGCAACCAGGTCAGGTTTGGAAGCTTAAACTACACGGCCGATATCCGTGGACACTTGATCTTCGACGGATTCGAGCCTCTGCCTTGTGCGTCACACGATTACGATGAGTACGATTTAGCTCTACCATCGGACAGTGTTCAGGACATCGCACCGGCAGCCGCTCCGACCCTCAATTTGGAGCCAGTTGCGCCGTCCATGGACGGGTGGATGGACCCCGCCACGGAGGCATTATCCTTAGCGGCGATCAAGACGAACATCGACCTTACCCCGCATGAGAGCCATGTTGTCAAACTGCCGGATCCTTCTCCAGCCACGGACTCCGAACCACCTGCGCCCGTTCCTATCGAGTCCGATTGGGCGTTGATCATGGAGTTTACCTCCGCGGATATTTTTCAGCGCTCGCCCTTCGGTGACGTACTGAACTCATTAAGGTCTCTCTCCTTGTCAGGAGGATCCTGGGCGAACTATGTTCGGCAGGATTGGGATGCGGATGACGAAGAAATTCGCCGCCCACAACCACCCACTTAGTAGCCACTGTCGACGATTTAATCGACATGCTCGACTTCGACCCCGAAAACATCGACGGTATAGACGACGATGCAGGAGACGAACATGAACTACTGCCCACAGGGCACCAGACGCCCACATCATCACATGGCGTATACATGGTGGACACACCAAAAGAAAACGACGATGAGGAACGGAAGGACGCAGCAAAGGGTTGTCCCCTCAAGAAGCAGTCAAAGCTGCAGCATAAGCGCTGCCCCAAATCCCGCCTCGGCAGAAACAACGATCATATAAACCCAGCGTTAGAGCAGGGTGAACAATTGCCGAACCACGACAACATGGAGAATCAAACGAAACAACCCGACTCTGTCAAAGATAATTATCCAGACGACATCACACCAGACAGACACCCGGAGCAACAGAATGCCCATCAAAGGCTTGTTGCCATCGTGAGGAGTCTAAAAAAGCAGAAGCAAAGGCTCAAGGCTGCGCAAGACACACTCAGAATCAGATGGAGTGAAGTACTCAAACAACAGTGAAGTACGTCGGTAACCGCCACACCAAGAGCTACCCAAAGTGGAAGTTGCTACCTGAATTTGATGAGGAGGCCTTAGATCCCCCGCAAACAAAAATTAAAATGGCCATCCGGCCGGATAGACGACCTCATGGCCAACATAGAGCGGCGAACAACGCCACACATGAGCCAATAGGCGATCCACGCGAGGGCTCACATCCAATGGACGGTGCAACCAGATCCATTTATGGACCACGGAAGCGCGCTCCGGCATATGATGCAACACAACAAACATCCGAACACCATGGTACACTCAGATACAGGGGTGCCCCACACCTCCTATGTTTCACCGATGAGGTGCTGGACCATGAATTTCCAGAGGGATTCAAACCCGTAAACATAGAGACATACGACGGAACAACAGACCCTGGGGTCTAGATTGAGGATTATATCCTCCATATCCATATGGCTTGAGGAGATGATCTCCATGCTATCAAGTACTTACCCCTCAAGATCAAAGGGCCATCTCGGCATTGGCTTAAAAGCCTCCCCGAAAGCTCCATTGGAAGGTGGGAATAGCTCGAAGACACTTTTCGGGCGAATTTTCAAGGGACTTATGTCTGACCTCCGGATGCGGACGATTTAAGTTATATAACTCAACAGCCCGGAGAGTCAGCCCGAAAGCTTTGGAACAGGTTTCTTACTAAAAAGAACCAAATAGTCGACTGTCCGGACACCGAAGCCTTGGCAACCTTTAAGCACAACGTCCGCGATGAATGGCTTGCCAGACACCTCGGCCAAGAAAAGCCGAGAACAATGGCAGCATTAACAAGCCTCATGACCCGCTTTTGCGCATGCGAGGACAGCTGGCTAGCCCGATGCAGCACCAGCGACCCAAGTACATCTGAAGTCAGGGACGGAAACAGGAAATCATGACGCAGCAAAAATAATAAGCGCCGGAATAAAGAAGATAACCCGAAGAGCACGACGGTAAACGCCGGATTCAGAAGCTCTCGGCCAGGTCAGCAAAAGCCACCCTCTAAAGGCGCCAGAGATGAACTATCCAGCTTAAACAAAATTCTGGACCAAACATGTCAGATCCATAGCACCCCCGATAAACCTGCAAACCATACCCATAGAGAATGTTGGGTCTTCAAGCAGTCCTGCAAGCTCAATGCCGAACATAAGGGGCAGGATACACCAAGCGAAGACGAGGATGAGCCTTGCAAGCAAAACACTGGGGAATAGAAGAAATTTCCATTAGAAGTCAAAACAGTAAACGTGTTACACGTGATAAAGGGGAGAAGCAAAGCGGAACTCCCAGATAAACATGCCCAAGGGCCTATCACCGCGGAGTTCTGCCACTGGCCATCTCAACCGATCACCTTCGATCATCAGGATTACTCAGCAAGTATCCGGAGCGCAGGATGGGCTGCCTTGGTATTAGATCCAATAATTGACGGATACCACTTCACACGAGTCCTGATGGATGGCGGCAGCAGCTTAAACCTGATATATTAGGACACAATCCGCAAAATGGGGATAGACCCAACGAAAATTTGCCACAGCAATACTACCTTTAGAGGAGTAACGCCAGGCCCAGGGGCTCATTGCACGGGCTCCCTGCTACTAGAGGTTGTATTCGGCTTCCCCGACAACTTCCGTAGGGAAAATTTAACCTTTCACATTGCTCTGTTCCAAAGTGGCTATCAAGCACTACTTGGACGTGAAGCTTTCGCTCGCTTTAACGCAATACCGCATTACGCTTCCCTCATGCTTAAGATGCCCGGTCCACGTGGCATCATTACAGTAAATGGAAATATTGAGCGATCCCTGCGCGCCGAGGAAAGTGCGGCTGCCTTGGCAGCCGCACACTAAAATGGCCTCACCAACTAAAGCATTCGATAGGTCGTCAAGACCACGGACACGGTTAGACGAGTCCGGCGTAGCTATATGTAATTCATACATGTTTGATGACCACACCCCTATTAGAAATACAAGGGGCTCAACGCGCGCAGACAAGTGGCAATTTTTACTCATCTTGAACTATACATGGTTTCTTTAATCCTACGTTTTTGCACGACAACTTTCACCTAAGTTCCTCTCTTTTACAAATAATCATCATGCTACATCTGTACAAGATACGGCACAATGGAATCACAGGTGCAGACGTGCAGCAGGGACCCATTCAAAGGATTCTTTTAAGATTAAGACCCCGCGTCAACCTTTTTTACTATCTCTTGTTGATACACATCCCTCGGATTCTCAGTACAATTGAGAAGGATGCTGACGTCTTGGCATGTGGCCACGTCAGAACAGCGCACGTACCTGGACACCAGGGGCTTCTTACAAAGGGCACTATTTAGGCCCGGTTTACACCATAAAGACCAAACACCTTAGGGAGTGTTTGGCGTCGCGAGTTTGGCCTTATATGCATCAGCTCAGAATCATGTCTTTGGTCAAATGTTGGGTTTGCCCGGCTCTTGTGTTTTGCTGCCTTACGTTCCGCCCTAACGGCTAAGGCGGCACCAGGAGAACTACTGTGATTGTGCCCTGGTTCATCCGGACAAGCACCTCAGTAGAGAAAGTCGAAAACCGACTGTCATGATATAGCGTGAGACTGGTCAACCACTCAATGACCTACCGGAATCTTAGAATTCCTCCGCTTTAACCAAGGGTCGTTTCCCGGCCGGGCATGTGCGCACCCCGAATTCGGGTGAGTGCGGAGCTACCAGGGGCTATATAGTAGCCCCACTGTCAAACTCCTATGGCTAAGTGAAAGTGTTAAAGCATTATAGTCCGGTTGCCTAGTTCGTTGCGCTATCACCTCCTTATTAGGACCAAGACGTTGGATTAAGTGTGAATACGCGTCTTCTGTGAACACCCCCGCATTATATGCATGGGGGCTGAAGCCGACGACTGCAATCTTTCAGGTTATACACATGTATACATAAACGGCCCCACAGGAGGCATCACAATACTTTCGGGCACAAGTATAAATACAACCTTGATAAATTCAATAAAACATTGTTTTTACAATGGGAATACATGTCACTCAAACATAATATTCTTCGAGCACTGGGCCTCTATCAAACGAGCACCCTCAAGAACTTCTTCAAAATAGTGCTCGGCAGGCACTCGGCCTATGGCCGAACCCTGCACCGCAACAGTGATAGCATCCATCTCCGCCCAGTATGCTTTGACATGGGCAAGGGCCATCCGTGAGCCTTCTATGTACGCCGACCTTTTCATCGCATTGATGCGTGACACCGCACCAAGGAACTGGAACTGCTGCACTAAGCTGAAATAGCCATTCGGCTTCGGCTTCTCCGTCCACAGATGATCTACGACAGACCTCATGGCAAGTCCGGACAATCTATTGAGTTCGGCCCATTCGGCAAGCTGATTAGTTAGTGGAAGCGGACACTCTGGAACGTTAAACTGCGACCAGAATAGCTTGTCCACTTCACAATCTGTTTGATCTCGGAAGTATTCGGCCGCATCGACATCACTCGCCGTCGAATCCAGATATGCGTCAGCCGAAATCCACAGCCGATCCAGAGGGGCATACCGCGGATCTCCGAACTTCCTCCGCAGCAAAAAGGGCTTCCCAGCCACAATATCACCGGCTTCACGCAGCTCCTCCTTCTTCGCTCTCATGGCAGAGCAGGTGTCTTTGGTCGCCATCATGGCCTTTTTGAGGCCCGTCGCCTTCACTCGGTTTTCTTCTTCAAGGAACTGGCAACGATCGGCAGTGTCTTTTAATTTTATGGCCATCTTGGCCATCTTCTCTTTGCTCTCGCAATGTGTGTCCTTCTCGTCTCTTAACTCTTCGGCCGCCTTCAAAGCAGCCACATTACTACTCCTTGCTTGTTCTTTGGCTCAGGCAAGTTCTGCCCGAAGGGTTTCCACGGTGGCAGCTCCATCTGAAGTCACAAAATATTAAAGATACTGGCATCATGCTGCTCTTACTATGTGACATTCACCAGAAAATATCACTTACCCTCTGCTTCGTCAAGCCTCTTGTTAACAAGCACGATGTTGGCATCCGCCGCATCCAGTTGCCGCTTTAGTCCGGCAAACTCATGAGTCCGGCTAGCCACCGGAGCTTCCACCACCTGCACATTAAAGCAGTATGGTTATTACCTAGGACTACGATCCTCTACTTGCTTCCGTTCTCGGTGACAACCAGAGTCTCAAGGGCTACTATCTACACAGGGCACACCTAAAAATGTGCATTACTATTACAAGGGTATATCATTTCACATACCTCAAAGCCCGTTAGAAGACTCATAAAGGCGTCATGCAATCCGCTTTCGGCGGACGAAATCCTTTCCATCACCGTACTCATCAACGTACGATGTTCTTCTGAGATGGCCGCTCGCTTCAGCAGATCCCTCAGTGCGTCCGACTGCATACCAGACGGCGCCAGACTCTTTGGTTTGCCCTCTTCAAGAGCCAGATGCTGGGGACTTCGAGAGACTATAGGATTATCTTCTGGCCTCACCGGATCCGGAGAGGCCCTCCGCGACGACACTTGAAGGTCGCCCGCTTCTTGAGCGGGGGAGTTCGGGGGAGGCGTTTCGCTCTCCATCATCTCCGGAAGAAGGTCCCCTAAAGACAAGCTCAGTTGAGAAGGGTTAAGATCCAAACTGCAAGATAAACGCTTCGGTTATTTTCCTCCAAAATAAGGTAGAATATCTTTACTATTAAGTATTTTTTGATCACTTACGGCTCGTTAGAGGGTTGATCCCCACGCGGACTTTGTACGGCAAGGGCACCCCCTAAGGCCGGACCCTCTGTTGGAGACTTCTTCTCCCGTTTGGATGCTTTGGTTTCCGGATCCTGAGAGGTAGTCCTCTTCCTTCCCTGGAGCAAGGGATAGTCAGAATCTTTCCCTTGGTTATCCTCCTTCACGGGGGCGCTCATTCCCTCGGTTGGAATTGGTAGCGATGGGGCCCCGCTTTCGCCCTCATTATTCCCCCCTTTATCTTCCTTTGAGGACTCCTGGTAAGGTGCTAGCTCGAGCATCTTTTCCAGTACCGGATTATCCAAACCCTCAGGAAGGGAGGCCGAACACCGAATCATCTTCGCCTTTGTTATCCAGTCCTGGTCAAAGAGCGATTTCTCAGAATGACGTCATGATAAATGAAAGACGGTGTGTTTAGCTAGAGGATTACTTACTGGGTCGGCAGTGCGGTTGCTGCTCAAGCCCACATCCTCAGTAGTGTCCGGACACTCTATTTGAGGTCCGAAGAATGATTTATACATCTCCTCGTGCGTCAGGCCGAGGAAATTCTGAATAGCACGCGGTCCTTCTGGGTTGAATTCCCACAAACGGAGGGGCCGGCGTTTGCATGGCTGGACTCGACGAACCAGCATGACCTGCACTACCATAACCAAACTAAAATCTCCCTCGAAGAGATCTCAGATGCGGCTCTGCAATATGGGCACATCCTTGGCTGGACCCCAGCTCAGCCCCCTGCTGATCCGTGACATCAGTTGTGGTGGAGGGCCCGAGCGAAAGGCGGGGGAAGCTACCCACTTGGCACTTCGGGGAGTGGTGATGTAGAACCACTCCCGTTGCCATAATTCGGACACCTCTGGAAAGGACCCTTTTGGCCATGGAGCTCCTGCAATCTTGCTTATTAATGCGCCTCTGCATGCTGCATACTGCCCTTTGACCATCTTCGGCTTCACATCAAAGGTCTTGAGCCACAGGCCAAAGTGAGGGGTAATGCGGAGGAAGGCCTCACATACGACAATGAATGCCGATATGTGGAGAAAGGAATCCGGGGTAAGATCGTGGAAATCAAGCCTGTAATAGAACATCAAACCCCTTACGAAGGGATCCAGAGTGATGCCTAGTCCTCAGAGGAAGTGGGAGATGAACACGACGTCTTCGTTCGGTTCAGGAGTAGGGACAACCTGCCCTCAGGCGGGCAGCCAATGTGAGATTTCGGCGGTCAGGTATCTTGCCTCCCTCAACTTCTTGATATCCTCTTCCGTGACCGAGGAGGGCATCCACCGGCCCTGGAGGCTGGATCCGGACATGATTGAAGATCTGAAGCACCTGACCTAGGCTTTGGGTGTTAGAACTCGAGGCGGGGGAAGGATTCGATTGAGCACGGGAGGAAAAAAGTAAAAGCCTTGTCCCTTTATAAAGAAGGTGAATATCAAGCGTCCTCCCCGTAGCCGTTTGGGACTTGCCTAAAATCTAGGAGTCCTAGGCATGGTTGGGTTACCCACACCCGTATTGATGAGAATCCCATAATAAGGGGAACATGATCTCTGCTTTGACAAGACATGTCAAGAAACTGCCTCGCGTTATGTGCGGGGCTAGTTAAAGAAAAACGGTTCGAATAATCGCCGAGCCATGGCATGATGTCATGTTGCCTAAATGTATCAACATATTAGATTTGTGGAAATATTATTCTCTCTACGGTGGTATGTGGAACTTGTTTTGCAGGGTCGGACACTATCCTTTTATTTGAACTCTTCTGTGGTATATCCGGAGGAGGAACCCGCCTTGCAATGCCGAAGACAACACTGCGCGCCGGACTCGTCGCCATTGAAACCTGGTTCAGGGGCTACTGAGGGAGTCCGGGATTAGGGGGTCTCTGGACAGCCGGACTATATCCTTTGGCCGGACTGTTGGACTATGAAGATACAAGATTGAAGACTTCGTCTCGTGTCCGGATGGGACTCTACTTGGCGTGGAAGGCAAGCTAGGCAGTACGGATATGGATATCTCCTCCTTTGTAACCGACCTTGTGTAACCCTAGCCCCCTCCGGTGTCTATATAAACCGGAGGGTTTTAGTCCGTAGGACAACATACAATCATACCATAGGCTAGCTTCTAGGGTTTAGCCTCTCCGATCTCGTGGTAGATCAACTCTTGTAATGCCCATATCATCAAGAATAAATCAAGCATGACGTAGGGTTTTACCTCCATCAAGAGGGCCCGAACCTGGGTAAAACATCATTTTCCCGGCCTCCTGTTACCATCCGCCTTAGACGCACAGTTTGGGACCCCCTACCCGAGATCCGCCGGTTTTGACACCGACAACGATGCCTCGGGATCCCTGGGCGGCATCAGCACCTCAGCGCCTGCGCCATCGGCCTCCAGCGATGCTCGCCCCCCTGCATCCACATGTGGGGCGAGCCCGACGCCGGCAGCAAGGAGGGGAACGACGTCGACGGGGTTCTCACGGGGCCCCACCAGACCGACTGGACGCCGCCCCCACTCATCGAAGGAGGGCATCTGCTCCGCGAATGTCGCTGTCAGTGTCAAAACAGGCGGATCTCGGGTAGGGGGTCCCGAACTGTGCGTCTAGGCTGGATGGTAACAGGAGGCAAGGGACACAAAGTTTTACCCAGGTTCGGGCCCTCTTGATGGAGGTAAAACCCTATGTCCTGCTTGATTAATATTGATGATATGGGTAGTACAAGAGTAGATCTACCACGAGATCGGAGAGGCTAAACCCTAGAAGCTAGCCTATGGTATGATTGTTGTTCTGTATGTTGTCCTAAGGACTAAAACCCTCCGGTTTATATAGACACCGGAGAGGGTTAGGGTTACATAAAGTCGGTTACAATGGTAGGAGATCTACATATCCGTATCGCCAAGCGTGCCTTCCACGCCAAGGAAAGCCCCTTCCGGACACGGGACGAAGTCTTCAATCTTGTATCTTCATAGTCCAGGAGTCCGGCTAAAGGTATAGTCCGGCCATCCGGACACCCCCTAATCCAGGACTCCCTCAGTCGCCTTGTTCAAGCAGCGGTACAGAAGGCAACTCTTCCTCGGCATGTCGTCTGGCAACGGGACACCCGTCAGGACCTCGAGCATCGTTCATCGTGCCTCAAGAGGGAGCCTGGACTCCTAAAGTCTCATGTGGTCCTTGCTGTTGAGCAAGGCCCACATCGATCGAGAGTGGCGCTGAAGCAGAGCGATTCGGCGCCGGACGAACTCCTTCACCACCAAAGGCGCCATCACATCAAGGTCCTTGAGCCTCTTCAGCCTGAGCCATACGGGGCTAGGCATGAATCGATGAGCCTTTGGTGGCACCAACCGGAGCTAGGAATGGCAGGCACTGATGGAGAAGGGAGCAGGGGGCTGAGCACTCCCACATCAACAAATACCCACCGTGACCGAAACCCGCTCGTGGATGGTGGGAGCTTGAAGTGAATCCCCGCGCCGGCCATCGCCGCCACGGCCTGAAAGCTCAGGCATCCTGAGCTCTGCCGGGGATCAATCAGGTGCAGTGAGAAGAAGTGGCGGAGAAGGGCCACGGAAGGAGCAATGCCCACCATGGCCTCGCAAACAATGGAAAAGACGGGAAGAAGAGTCACAGATTGGGGATCAAGGTGCAGCATATGGATCTGATAATGGGCAAGCACTGCGTTGAAAAAGGTGGAGAAAGGAGGAACCAGGCCAGCCCAAAGGGCGTCGATGAAGAATGGGACCTCAGTGGTTGTCCGATCGATACGGGCACGAGACGCAGGCTAGGCCACCGTCCTTCCCCACTCATTGAAGCAAGAGGCGAGCATGGGACACACCTTGTCCATGGCTTCTTGTTTGAGCACCAGTGACCTGCCAACGGCAGGCACAGCGGCCGGGCGTAGCCCGGCGGAGGACCACGGACTCTTCCCTTTGTCCGACTCGTTCGATGCCATGGCAATAGGAGGATTGAGCTCAGATCGGATCAGGGGAGAGGCCGAGCTACGAGGAAGAGGAAGAATTGGTGAGTGCGCGGCAACGACGGGAGGGAAATTGTGTAGAACGCGGTGGTCACCTAGCCAGGCGAGTATCAAGGCAGCATGGGGAAGCGGAGACGCCCACGTCCAATCAATCGCCACGCGTCGACCAAGGCCGCAGGCTAATGGGGCCTGCAGCGCTCCGCACTTGCCCCTTGGCTTCGTCTCGAAGCTAAGCCCGAGTGCGCATTGGCCCTAGGGGCTACTGTAGGCGTTCTGGGAATGAGGGTCCCCAGACTTGCCTACCTGCGGCCCACGGTGTGGCTCTGCAAGCGGTCCCGTATAGCCCATCTTCACCAACAAGCATTCAAGACCCTCGCGAGGCGGACGACACAAGACCTCCTCAGTAGCGGCCTCACCAGGCTGGCTCACGAGGGGCGGAGAGATCAAGGCCAGGCAAACCTCGCGAGGTTCCAATGACGTGAGCCATGATGATCGAGACCAGGCAGGTGCCAGCGCTCACAGTGTCATTGTTTCCTCTTTGGTGTTAAGGAGGCAAGCACAGGCGAAGAGTACCGAGGCGTCAAGCAAAGGTTTCCATATCGGTGCAACAAGACCAAGACTAGCAGGACGACAGGGCAGAGGTCACCGTGGAGCCCAAGACGGCGTCACCACCATAGCCTTTGGCAGGCAAAGACTGCTTTTGTCAGGATAACTTGTACTAGTTGTCCCCTTCCAAATTGGCCGTTGTTGGCTCACTTCCCGCTCAATACTTGGGGATAGGACCGGGGCCTCTATAAATAGGATTAGCCACCACAGTAGTGACGGACTGGATCGACCTCATCTTAGATCTGAGCCATTTCATCCTTGGCCACACACCCACCAAGCACAAGAACACCTCACCTCAGGAGGCTATTCTTCCCCTTGTATTGTTCATCATCATCGCAAGAGGCAATCCACCACACCACACTGGAGTAGGGTATTACACCGCAACTGTGGCTCGAACTAGTATAAATCTTGTATCTCTTGTGTTGCGAGTTCGTCGAGCTAGCCTTTGAGATCATGAAGTGCTTGAGGGCGTGAGCGGTGAGGGAGAGATCTTCGGGCGCACCCTAGTGTTCAAACCTTAAGGGTTTTGCCAGAACGCAAAATACGACAACCACGAGAGAGGGACTTGAATCCTTGTCACAAAACACTTGATCATCTTCATCTTCGTTCACGCGCCGGTGCATTGCGACATGCTCAAGGGCTTCCATTTCTTCTTCACTCATCGAGTCGTATGTGCCATCATCATTGAAGATCATTATCCTCTTGTTGGTGCATTCGAAGGACTTGTGTCCTCGTCCACCACATGTGAAGCACTTGAAAGGTCTTGACAGGGTCGTTTGGTGGCGCCGAAGATGATGGATTCTTGGATTTGTAGTTGTTTGCCGGAGAATGAGTCGAGGAAGGCGTAGCTTTCTTGGAACTTGCCTTGTCACCGGTACTTGGTGATACTCTAGTTGAGGTAAGAGTTGCCGAAGTCGCGGGAGCTTGAGAGTAGGAGCCAAAAGTATTGGGCGAGTACTTGGCGTATTTGAAGTCATCTTGCACTTGTTGCTCGGCCTTGGTCGCTTGGTGAACTAGCTCGATAAGGTTTGAGTATGGTTGGAAGTCGGCAATCCGCTTGATTGGGTGGTTGAGGCCGTTCAAGAAGCGGGCCATTGTTTGCTTGTTGTCTTCCTTGACATTGGCTCGTATCATGGCAATATCCATCTCTTCGTAGTATTCCTCCACAATCTTCGTGCCTTGCTTGAGGAGTTGCAACTTCTTGAAAAGATCACGGGTGTAGTGTGTAGGCACGAAACGAGCTCTCATGACAACCTTCATTTCCGTCCAAGTTGTTATTGGTGGTTCTCCTCTTTCTTATCGTTGCTCGATCACTTGTTCCCACCAAATGAGGACGTAGTCTTGGAACTCGAGTGAGGCCATGGCGATCTTCTTTTGCTCGTCGTAGTTGTGAAGACGAAATAACTTGTCCACCTTCAAGGCCCATGAGACATACTCTTCGGGATCGTTGCTTCCGGAGAACTTGGGCATGGTGAACTTGAGCTTGCCGTAGCGGAGTTATTCATCATAGTAGTGTTTTTGATGTTGCTCTTGTCGTTGAGGGAGATCCTCGAATGCTGGTTCCTCATGTTGTCGCTCTTGGCGCGGAGGAGGGTCATGAAACACTTGTTCCACTTGGTGTCGTTCTTGTCGTGGAGGAGGACGAGGAATATGCGCTTGGTTTCGCCTTTCTTGTTTTTCTTCACGAGACGCGACTTCTTCTTGGATCCCCCGATGAAGAGCTTCCTCTTGTTCTCGCACTTGGCGGTTGCGCTCTTCAACGGCTCGAGTGGACTCGCGGAGTGCGTGTTTTGCTTCGAGTGTTTGCGCTTGACGGATGGCGTCATCATCTTGAAGTTCTTGACGAGGCACATGTGGAGGTATTTTCTCTTTCTCCTTTGGTTCTTGCGCTTGTTGTCTCACCGTTTCACGTGCTCGAATTCGGTCTTGTAAGCCATTGCCATGGAATGGATTTTCTGGAGGTTGGTGATCTTGAGGATCTTCACGACGATGGGCTCGAGCTCGGGGAGGACTTGTTTCATAGGTGGAGTAGTACGAAGATTGCCGACTTGATCTGCAGCTTGAGTGGAGCCGTCTTGATGACGAGGATGAGGAAGACGGGCGTCGCACGATCAGGTTGCGGAGTTCTTCCATTTGTGTATTGAACTTTTCGTCGATGTAGTCGCGGTTCCGTGTTTCCAATTGACGAAGGTCAGAGGCGAGTTGCTCCAAGCGTTAACCCAACGCTTCGCTCTCTTGATGTAGAGCTTATTGCACGATGAAGAAGTGGTTCTTGGTGACGTAGCCACAATCACCTTCTTGCTCCTCAAAAAGCGGGTTCACCGACGAAGTTGGCCTATCCATCATAACCAAGTGGAGTGAGTAGGAAAATGCGAGAACAATACCGAAGTTACCTTTTCCGAGGATTGAGGATGTAACAAGTGTCACTCAATGTAATACCACAATAGTAGAATTGGAACCGGGTTTGTTTCTCACACCTACAGGTAAAGGGCTTAAGGAGTAGCTCGGTTAGGATGGTGGCAAAATTTCAAGCAAATGTTAGTCAAGATATCGATAAGGTTGAGAAGGTTCACAAAAATGCATGTAAAGCAAATAGATCAAACCCAAGGATATCACTAGGAACACACACACACGGAAGATAGATGGGATCTGCACAACCAAGGGGTGAGCTCAAATGTGCAACCACAGAAAATGCTCTTGTTGTGCGAATGCTAGAGAGACGCTAGCTTGATTGCTCAAATGGGCAATATACGCTTGTGCACCAACCTATGAGAGAAACGTGCCATCTTCAATCCCAACTATGCTATGTACGTGGTGACCAAGATGATATGACTATGCAACAAGGCTCAATGCTATTGCTTACAAGCTATATATGTCTCCTCTTTTGCTTAAAAGCTATTCTTTCTTTCTATCTTTTTTCTATGCTTGATGCTCGAGCCAAGTATGATATGAGACAAGTATTGTAAGATACGCATGGGAGAGACTTATTGCACAAAGATGATAACACGATCACTACGGTGCACAAAATTGTGGCCCGACAATTCTCAACTTGCTAGTCTCGATGGGTGAGCGACGCAAAATGGCTCGGGTTATCAATGCAAAAGCAAAGGTTAGTGTCATCGAGTTTACCGTCCTTGCTTATGGCTGGAATGGAGATGAAGTTGTAGAAGCCGGTGTGGAGTCCGAGTCGATGGTCGAGAAGCGGTGATGATGTCCAAATGCGCCCAAGTAGCCGAAACACTTTAGGACACAAGAGAAACCCCAGCCCGAAACTTAAACAACCACGAGAAATAGTGCAGAAGAACACGAGTGGTGCTTTGGAATCAAAACGATGCAAAACAGAAAATGGCCGAAAGTTTCTAGAGGGTCCGTGCGCACGGAGTAAGTGAGGCCCGTGTGCACGAGGTCCCGATGGCCCGTGCGCACGGGGTGCTCTACGAGCAGATGAACTGCTCCGGATCCATGGGTATCTCCAAGTTTAAGGCCAAATTCGATGGATAGAAAGGTGGGGAAGCTGATAGCTGGGTACATCCACTTGCCAAACACCAAATTCGTGGACCAAAATAACCAAATCTCACAAGATGCAACAAATTGCAAAAAAAACCGGGGCTATTTTTTGGTGGGGATTTTCGAATTTGGACGAAAAACAACAAAATCAAGCTAGCAAAATGGGGGGATGGGACTCCAAGATGTGAATCAACCTTGCTCATGATACCAAGATGTTGTAGGGTAAAACCCTAGAGGGGATCTTTTCACACTTGGAGGGGGAAAAGAGGAAGAACACTTAAGAACACAAGGCACAAATCACTCAAAAATGCAAATATCACATCCACTAGAGTAGCATACATGAGATCCACAAGATTACATAAACAATTCAAGGAAAATAGCAATAGGTAAGTTCTTCCCACTAGGTGAGATCTTGATAATCCCAAGGATTCTTCCCAAGAGGAGGGGATACAAGGAGCAAAGCTCACAGTGTTTTATCTAATACTTTGCTGACCCTAAACATGGTCCTAGGTACGACTTATATAGCCTTGGGGTCAAAAGAGATGAAGAGGAGGGGAAAGGGCAATCTCAGCCGGCCTTCCTGGGAGGCCCGTGCGCACGGGGTAAGTTGGGCCTGTGCACATGGGGGTCCCGTGGGCAGGGTACACACCCGTGCGCATGGGGTGCTCCATCGCCAACTTCCTGGGTAGTCTGTGGGCATGGGGTTTTGGAGGCCCGTGCGCACGGGGTCACCTGGGACATCCAATGTTGCTGCTGTTGTGCTCCGTCTTGGTTCATGTGGCCTTGGGGTGGGCCTCCTTCTCCTTGGTGATGCTCCTGAGCTTCATGGTGGTGTTCCTCTTTGTACCTAATGAGACATAGCATATTTTGGCGAGGTAGCAACCAAGTCCCATTCGTATCCATATGCAAGTCAAGTAGGAAGGAGTTCACCTCAGTTTCCAAAGCACGTGCTCTCACTCTTGTCATTGGTCCACGTGGGGCTTGATGTGTTGGTGTAGAGTCCATCGGGATGATGGAAGGATGCTCCGCATCACGTTCCCTACCGAAACCATCACGCTTATTGTGAGAAGCTCTGGTTTGGGAGAAGCTTATACCAAAACCTGCCCCAAATGGGACAAATTTTTTTACCACGGCATGATGATGCCGCTCCATGATAGCATGCCAAGTTTCATGAATTTCAGATGAATTTTTGATTTACTAGAATTTTAAAACCAGGTATCTCAATGTTTGCGGCTGAGTGACGGCGGCAGGGTGTTTGACATTCATTGCCCTTTCTTGCATGGGACCTAAGCATGCAACCAAGGACACAAATTTGATTTTTCAAACCTTTTATATGCACTATGGCATGTGCATGTAGTTAAAATTTGAATTATGGACCTATAATGCCTACAAAACCAAGTTAATGTATAAAAACGTCCAAACGAACCCTGAATAATTCCAATTTTTTGACGAGACACTCCTATAGTTGCTTGTTCACTGCAGATAAAAGTTCTAGAAATTCAAATACCATCCATTGCAGATGTGACCCCATTACGTAATTCAAATCAAGACGAAAAATCAAGTAAATCGGACACAGTTTATTATCGCCAACCGTGTGAGATGAACACAAAATATCTTGGAGCATCGTCAGAGTGTCAAGCACCCGCTCCTCAAATATCATTTCACTGTTCAATCATCGCCGGTGAAAGATGGGGACGTGGACTCGCATCGTGAGGGCAACATCGGCGGCCCAGTTCGGCGGAACACGGCTGCAGCCGCTAGGCGCGTTCTAACAAGCTTCATGAGGGCGACTGCAATCTATGTCCGGGTGGCCAAGGCAGCCCAAACGGCCGCTGTTGCTTCTCAGGCGGCAGCAGCAGCAGCATCTGCCTCGGGGATAAAAACTGGCGAGAGCGACACAACAGTTGTCCGTTCCATAGCGGCGGCCATAGCCCTGATGGAGGCTGCCCACGACCATGTCAAGGCCGTCCCCGCCCAGCTTGTGGCGGTCACCGCACAAATCGAATGAAGCTTCTCCAACAATGGTCGACAACCCACGGCCGAAGATTTGGCAATCGCCGAGAGAGTTCGAGCAGCCGTCCATTCCTGCGCGGCATACCATGCCACGATGTAGCCCGCCAAAGCCCAGATCACGGCCACCCACGCCTAGCTCGTGGCGGCCTATTCCAAAGATATGGCGGACACCGATGGTGAGATGCTTGACGCGTATGGTGCGATTGATGCCATGGAGCCCATTCCCTAGGAGACCGTAGGGCCCGGGCTGGACATGGAGGCGGCAGCGGAAATCGACGAGCACCGGCCGTAGTAGAACTCTTTGTTTTGTTTAATTAAGAGCGCTAGTCTTTAATTTGTTAGAGTAATGTTTAAGCCTGCTAGCTCTATTTAATTGCTGAACTTGCTCAATTAAGAAGTGTGGTTGTGTTGTAGTCTCCTTTGTGTACCCAAATTATGCAATGATGTGGATGACCACAGTAACCAGGGAAATTCGAACCAAAATTATTGACGTTGAAACTCATCACACACGGGTTAAGCTATCTGAATCATTTGTGATGTTCACATATTGTACATAGTTCTGAATATCGGACCATGTCTGATGACACTTTGCGTGCCAGTTCTTTCGCTAAAGCGATTCCAAATTCTCGGCTTCCGCGGAAATATCTACCTCCCCGCCCCCTCCCCCTTACCAAAAGCCATGTTTCCCCTGTTTCCACCTTCCTTTCCAAGTTGAAACCTTCACTCCTTGCTTGCAGCGCCGCCTCCTCACCGGCGACCCTCCTTCACATTGCTCGGCCTCGCCTATCCAGGCAGGTAATCCACACCCGACCCCCATCTTCCTCCTCCTTCCACATCCCACATACTCCGCCGCCGACGCGGCACCTTCAACCCAAATCACCGACCTCTCCACCAAATAAGTGCCGCCCTAATGTTGGGGAATGCAGTATTTCAAAAAAAAATCCTATGATCACGCAAGATCTATCTAGAAGATGCATAGCAACGAGACAGGAGAGTGTGTCCACGTACCCTCGTAGACCAAAAGTGGAAGCGTTTAGTAACACGATTGATGTAGTCGAACATCTTCACGATCTAACCAATCCAAGTACCGAACGTATGACACCCCTGTGTTTAGCACACGTTCAGCTTGATGACGTCCCTCGAGCTCTTGATCCCGTTGAGGACGAGGGAGAGTTTCGTCAGCACGACAGCGTGGCGATGGTAATGATGAAGTTAGCGGCACAGGGCTTTGCCTAAGCACTACAACGATATGAACGAGGTGTGTAACTGTGGAGATGGGCACCGCACACGGCTAAGACAAATCTTGGGGACACTTTGGCGTGCCCCCTGCCCACGTATATAAAGGAGGGAGGGAGAGAGGCCGGCCCTCCTAGGGGCGAGCCAAGTGTAGGGAGTCCAACTAGGAATCCCAAGTCCTAGTAGGATTCCCTTTCCTTTTCGGAGTGGGAAAGAAGGAAAGTCGGGAGAGGGAGGAGGAAGGGGGGGGCGCCCCCACCCCTTGTCCAATTCGGTTTTGGCAGGGGGGCGCCACCTTGTGGCCCTTCTTCCCTCTCTACACTAAAGCCCAATATGGCCCATTAACTTCCCCGGCGAATTCCCATAACTCTCCGGTACTCTGAAAAATACCTGAATCACTCAGAACTGTCGGATTTCAGGTTCTGGCTAAACCCTCAAGGTTCGAACTCTGGGGTGCGCACGAATATCTCTCCCTCCCCCTAGCTCACTCACTCACCATGATCTCAAGGCTCAGCTCGTCGAACCCGAAGAACAAGGGACACAAGTGTTTATACTAGTTCGGGTCACCGATGTGGTGTAATACCCTACTCAAGTGTGGTGTGGTGGATTGCCTTGTAGGCTGAGGATGAACAAGTACAAGGGAAGAACTACCTCCTGAGGAGAGGTGTTCTTGAGCTCGGTGAGCTCGTGTGGTTCAGGATGATCGGAATGATCCATCCTCTCCTATGATGGTGGCTAGTCCTATTTATAGAGGACCTAGTCCTCTTCCCAAATATTACGCGGGAAGGGATCCCACAATGGCCAATTTGAAGGGGACATCTAGTACAAGCTATCTTGACAAAAGGTGGTCTTCGCTTGCCAAAGGCTCTAGTGGTGACGCCGTCGTGGTCTCCGCGATGACCTCCGTCCTGCCGTCCTGCTGGTCTTGGTCTTGTTGCACTGATATGGAAACCTTGGCCTAATGGCTTGAGACTCCTCGCCTGCGCCTGCTCCTTTAGCACCAAAGAGGCAACTAGTGCTCTGCTCCCACTGGCGCCTGCCTGGCACCCGCCTGGCCTTGGTCGTCATGGCTCATGTCACGGGAACCTCACGAGGTGCCCCTCACCTTGATCTCTCCGCTCCTCGCAAGCCAGCCTAGTGAGGATGCCCCTGAGGAGGTCTTGTGTCGTCCGCCTCGGGAGGCTTGGCCCCTCGCGAGCGTATTGAGTGCTTGCTGGTGAAGATGGGCCGTACCAGGCCGCTAGAGGAGCCATGCCATGGGCCGCAGGCAGGCAAGTCTGGGCCCCCATTCCCGAACGCCGACAGTAGCCCCTGGGCCCAAGGCGCGCCCGGACTTGGCTTCGAGGCGAAGCCAAGGGGCAAGTGCGGAGCACCACGGGCCTCAATAGCCTATGGCCTTGATTGACGCGTGGCGACTAACGGGACATGGGCGTCTCCGCTTCCCCACGCTGCCTCGGTAACTGCCTGACTTGACGAGTCCCTGGTGCATGCAGAAAAGCCATCATTACCTGTGATCGTGGGGGTCGTTGGTTGGCCTTCTCCCACTATAAATGGGGAGGGTGGCGGAGCCCCCGTCGCCCATCTCTTCACCCGTTACGCTTGCTTCTTCTTCCTTGCTTCACTGCTTCGCTGCGTTATCCATGGCGTCGATGAGCTCGGTGCGGTAGTTGTCGCGCTGGCCGAAGGTGACAGGGAGGCGGACCTGCCCTATCGGGGCGGTGGAGCCGTCGGTGACTCCTGAGAAGGGTTTGGTAGGCTGCAGCTGGTCATATGGCACTTGGAGGCTGTCGAACGTCTCGATGGGCAGGACATTGAGCCCCGCGCCACCGTCAATGAGGGTCTTGGTGACCTGGACGTTGCTGATGACAGGTGAACAGAACATCGAGAGGACGCGGGCGGTTGCTGCACACTTGAGCTGGTCCACCGAGCTAAAGGTGATGGCGTACTTGGACCACCTGAGCGGGCACATGGCCTCGAGCCCGGGGAGGGCCGCGTTCACCTCACGAGCAAACTGGTTGAAGATGCGCCAGGAAGCTGGGGCCTGAGTGCCGCCCAAGATGCAGGCAATAGCGCACGGCTCCTAGAAGCCCCCCGCCCCCTCGTCATGATGGTGGTCGTCGTTCCTTCTTGGTGGTGGCGACAGCGGAGGGAGCCGAGGATTGCCCTAAGGACGGTCCTCGCGAGGCTGGTCCCTCCAGGCGCCCTCACGAGGCTGCTCCAGCCAGTGGTCCTCACGAGGCTGGTCACGCCACTCCTGGCGGGGGCGCAGTCGTCCCAGCGTCCTCCACTTTGTCCTCCTCCTCGACCGTACCCCCGGCCGTTGCGCTCGGGGCGTCGACCGAAGCATCCATCTTGGATGGCCCTGAGCTCTTGACAATCACTGGTGTTGTGGCTGTGTACGTTGTGGAAGGCGCAGAACGGACGACTACTCTTGGACGACTCAGGGTGGTCCCGGCCACGCTTCGTGTCTGCCTCCGCCGCGAGCACGACAACTCCCTTGCGCTTCACGTCCTTGGTCTTGGCTTTCTTCTCTTCTAGGCCGGCAGCAGGGAGCTCGAGGAGGGAGAGGCGCCCTTCCTCAGCTCTTGCGCACTTGGTCGCCATGTTGAACATCTCCAGAGCCGTGCATAGATCCTCGTTGGTGGCGAGTTCCTCCTTCATCTTGACATCGCGGACGCCGTTGGAAAACGCTGAGATGATGGCCTCGTATGTCACCTTGGGGATCTTGAGGCGAACGCTATTGAAGCGCTGGATGTACTTCTGCAGGGTCTCTCCCGGCTGCTGCTTGATGTGGCGCAGGTCACCCACGGCCGGAGGGCAGTCGCGAGTACCCTGGAAGTTGGCGATGAAGCGGTCGCGCATCTCACCCCAGGAAGAGATTGACCCCGGGGTAAAGTTTAGGAGCCACGAGCGAGCACCGTCCTTGACAGCCATGGGGAACCAGTTCGCCATGACTTTCTCATCGCCGTTGGCTGCCTCAATGCTCAGCTCGTAGAGCTGCAAGAACTCCGCAGGGTCGGGTGTGCCGTCATAGCGAGGAGGTAGGTCTGGCTTGAACTTGCCTGGCTAGACAACGCTACGCAGCTCTGGGGTGAAGGCACGGCAGCCTGCTGTGGCCACCAGAGCCCATTGGAGAGGCGGGGCCTGCTCTTGATGCTTGTGCACCGCCATCACAGGCGGCACACGGTCTTGACGTGGTGGCGCCGGGAGAGCAAGGGTGTTTCTCGGCGGTCGGGGAACTTCTTGGCAGCTTCCTCCTTCGCGTGCGGGCACCCGGATTGGCGGGCCGCACCGAGGGGCCGCGCGCCTTGGTGCCAGCACGCCGTCTTGAGGCGAAGGAGGCGAGGGCGCTCCGTGAGCCGCACATCTCGGCGCGAGGGCGCCGTCTTGATGCAGAGGCGGCGGAGGCGCTCCGTGAGCTACGTCGCCCGCGGCTGGAGGTGGGCGAGGCAGAGAGAGGGATGGTGCAGGATAGCCCCCAGCGGCGCTTGCGAGCTCGGCGATGCGGTCCAGCCAGTCTTCGTAGAGGTCGTCGACTGGGCGGTAGCGCAGGAGCTCGCGTGCCATGAGCAGCACGGCCTGCTCGTCCATGGGCGCGCGGCGAGCGCGTGACGATGAGCCGGCCAGAGTCAGCGATGGGGTGGTGGTGCAACCGTCCCGCCACACAGAGGGGTGAAGTGACGACGCTTGCTGCTCGTTTGCTGCCGGACTGGTAGCGGCATTGGCAACAGGTGATGGAGAACGGCGGGGAGGTCCGCCAACGGGCGCCTTCTGAGCGACGCGAGCGGCGAGGGTGGCGCGGTGCTCAGCACGGGCTCGGCGAGCGTCTGACATGGATGTGATGGAGCTGCGGAACGTCGATCGATGAAGGGAAAGCTTCAGCGCACCCCTACATGGCGCACCAAATGTCAGATTTCGGGTTCCGGCAAAACCCTCAAGGTTCGAACTTTGGGGTGCGCATGAAGATCTCTCCCTCCCCCTATCTCACTCACTCACCACAATCTCAAGGCTCAGCTCGTCGAACCCGAAGAACAAGGGACACAAGAGTTTATACTGGTTTGGGCCACCGATGTGGTGTAATACCCTACTCCAGTGTGCTGTGGCGGATTGCCTTGTAGGCTGGGGATGAAAAAGTACGAGGGAATAACTACCTCCTGAGGAGAGGTGTTCATGAGCTTGGTGAGCTCGTGTGGTTCAGGATGATCTAAATGATTCGTCCTCTCCTATGATGGTGGCTAGTCCTATTGATAGAGGCCCTGGTCCTCTTCCCAAATATTAGGCGGGAAGGGATCCCACAACGGCCAATTTGAAGGGGGACAACTAGTACAAGCTATCCTGACAAAAGGTGGTCTTCGCCTGCCAAAGGCTCGGGTGGTGACGTTGTCGTGGGCTCCGCAATGACCCCCGTCCTGCCGTCCTGCTGCTCTTGGTCTTGTTGCACCGATATGGAAACCTTTCCCTGATGCCTTGGGACTCCTTGCTTGCGCCTGCTCCTTTAGAAACAAAGAGGCAACTGGCGCTCTGCGCCCGCCTGACACCCACCTGGCCTTGGTCGTCATGGTTCACGTCACGGGAACCTCACGAGGTGCCCCTCACCTTGATCTCTCCGCTCCTCGCGAACCAGCCTAGTGAGGCTGCCCCTGAGGAGGTCTTGTGTCGTCCGCCTCGCGAGGCTTGGCCCCTCGTGAGGGTCTTGAGTGCTTGCTAGTGAAGATGGGCCGTACCAGGCCGCTAGAGGAGCCACGCTGTGGGCCGCAGGCAGGCAAGTCCGGGGACCCCGTTCCCAGAACACCAACAGGAACCATTCCGATTTCCGAATATGGCCTTCCAATATAGGAATCTTTACCTCTTGACCATGTTGAGACTCCTCGTGATGTCCGTGATCTCATCCAGGACTCCGAACAAACTTCGGTCATCAAATCACATAACTCATAATACAAATCGTAAATGAACGTTAAGCGTGCAGACCCTACGGGTTCGAGAACTATGTAAACATGACCGAGACACATCTCTGGACAATAACCAATAGCGAAACCTGGATGCTCATATTGGCTCCTACATAATCTACGAAGATCTATATTGGTCAAACCACATAACAACATACGTCATTCCCTTTGTCATCGGTATGTTACTTGCCCGAGATTCGATCGTCGGTATCATCATACCTAGTTCAATCTCGTTACCGGCAAGTCTCTTCTCTCGTTCCAGAATGCATCATCCCGTAACTAACTCATTAGTCACATTGCTTGCAAGGCTTATAGTGATGTGCATTACCGAGAGGGCCCAGAGATACCTCTCCGATATACGGAGTGACAAATCCTAATCTTGATCTATGCCAACCCAACAAACACCTTCGGAGACACCTGTAGAGCATCTTTATAATCACCCATTTACATTGTGACGTTTGGTAGCACACAAGGTGTTCCTCCGGTATTCGGGAGTTGCATAATCTCATAGTTAGAGGAACATGTATAAGTCATGAAGAAAGCAATAGCAATAAAACTAAATGATCATTATGCTGAGCTAACGGATGGGTCTTGTGCATCACATTATTCACACATATACTAAGTTTCCGGTTAATACAATTCTAGCATGCACAATAAACATTTATCATGATATAAGGAAATATAAATAACAACTTTATTATTGCTTCTAGGGCATATTTCCTTTAGTCTGCCACTTGCACTAGAGTCAATAATCTAGTTCACATCGTCATGTGATTTAACACCAATAGTTCACATCTTCATGTGATTAGTTCACATCTTGATGTGACTAACACCCAAAGGGTTTACTAGAGTCAATAATCGAGTTCACATCGCTATGTGATTAACACCCAAGGAGTACTAAGGTGTGGTCATGTTTGGCTTGTGAGAGAAGTTTAGTCAACGGGTCTGCCACATTCAGAGCCATATATATTTTGCAAATTTTTTATGTCTACAATGCTCTGCACGAAGCTACTCTAGCTAATTGCTCCCACTTTCAATATATATCCAGATTGAGACTTAGAGTCATCTGGATCAGTGTCAAAGCTTGCATCGACGTAACCCTTTACGACGAACTTTTTTGTGACCTCCATAATCGAGAAACATGTCCTTATTCCACTAAGGACAATTTTGACCGCTGTCCAGTGATCCACTCCTGGATCACTATTTTACCCTCTTACCAAACTCATGGTGAAGTACACAATAGGTCTGGTACACAACATAGCATACTTTATAGAACCTATGACTGAGGCATAGGGAATGACTTTTCATTCTCTTTCTATTTTCTGCCGTTGTCGGGTTTTCAGTCTTTACTCAACTTCACACCTTGCAACACAGGCAAGAACTCCTTCTTTGACCGCCCCATTTTGAACTACTTCAAAAAACTTGTCAAGGTATGTACTCATTGAAAAAATTTATCAAGCGTCTTGATCTATCTCCATAGATCTTGATGCTCAATATGTAAGAAGCTTCACCGAGGTATTTCTTTGAAAAAATCCTTTCAAACACTCCTTTATGCTTTCTAGAAAATTTTACATTATTTCCGATCAACAATATGTCATTCGCATATACTTATCAGAAATGCTGTGGTGCTCCCACCCACTTTCTTGTAAATACAAGCTTCACCGCAAGTATGTATAAAACTATATGCTTTGATCAACTCATCAAAGCGTATATTCCAACTCCGAGATGCTTGCACTAGTTCATAGATGGATCGCTGGAGCTTGCACACTTTGTTAGCACCTTTAGGAATGACAAAACCTTCTTGTTGTATCATATACAACTCTTCTTTAAGAAATCCATTAAGGAATGTAGTTTTGACATCTATTTGCCAGATTTCATAAAATGTGGCAATTGCTAACTTGATTCGGACAGACTTAAGCATTGCTACGAGTGAGAAAATCTCATTGTAATCAACACCTTGAATTTGTCAAAAACCTTTTTTTCGACAAGTCTAGCTTTGTAGATAGTAACACTACTATCAGCGTCTGTCTTCCTCTTGAAGATCCATTTATTCTCTATGGCTTGCCGATCACAGGACAAGTAATCCAAAGTCCACACTTTGTTCTCATACATGGATTCTATCTCAGATTTCATGGCCTGAAGCCATTTCGCGGAATCTGGGCTCATCATCGCTTCCTCATAGTTCGTAGGTTCGTCATGGTCAAGTAACATGACCTCCAGAACAGGATTACCGTACCACTCTGGTGCGGATCTGACTCTGGTTGACCTACGAGGTTCGGTAGTAACTTGATCTAAAGTTTCATGATCATCATCATTAGCTTCCTCACTAATTGGTGTAGGAATCACTGGAACTGATTTCTGTGATGAACTACTTTCCAATAAGGGAGCAGGTACAATTACCTCATCAAGTTCTACTTTCCTCCCACTCACTTCTTTCGAGAGAAAGTCCTTCTCTAGAAAGGATCCATTCTTAGCAACGAAAATCTTGCCTTCGGATCTGTGATAGAAGGTGTACCCAACAGTTTCCTTTGGGTATCCTATGAAGACACATTTCTCTGATTTGGGTTCGAGCTTATCAGGTTGAAGCTTTTTCACATAAGCATCGGAGCCCCAAACTTTAAGAAACGACAACTTGGGTTTCTTGACAAACCACAGTTCATATGGTGTCGTCTCGACAGACTTAGATGGTGCCCTATTTAACGTGAATGCACCCGTCTCTAAAGCATAACCCCAGAACGATAGTGGTAAATCAGTAAGAGACATCATAGATCGCACCATATCTAATAAAATTCGATTACGACGTTCAGACACACCATTACGCTATGGTGTTCCAGGTGGCGTAAGTTGCGAAACTATTTCACATTGTTTCAAATGAAGACCAAACTCGTAACTCAAATATTCACCTCCATGATGAGATCGTAGGAACTTTATTTTCTTGTTATGATGATTTTCCACTTCACTATGGAATTCTTTGAACTTTTCAAATGTTTTAGAATTGTGTTTCATCAAGTATATATACCCATATCTGCTCAAATCATTTGTGAAGGTCAGAAAATAACGATACCCACTGCGAGCCTCAACACTCATCAGAGCGCATACATCAGTATCTATTATTTCCAACAAGCCTATTGCTCGCTCCATTGTTTCAGAGAACGGACTCTTAGTCATCTAGCCCATGAGGCATGGTTCGCAAGCATCAAGCAATTCATAATCAAGTGATTCCAAAAGCCCATCAGCATGGAGTTTCTTCATGCGTTTTACACCAATATGACCTAAACGGCAGTGCCACAAATAAGTTGCACTATCATTATTAAAATTATATCTTTTGGCTTCAATACTATGAATATGTGTATCACTACTATCGAGATTCAACAAAAATAGACCACTCATCAAGGGTGCATAACCATAAAAGATATTACTCATAGAAATAGAACAACCATTATTCACTGATTTAAATGAATAACCGTCTCGCATCAAACATGATCCAGATATAATGTTCATGCTTAACGCTGGCACCAAATAACAATTACTCATGTCTAAAACTAATTCCAAAGGTAGATGTAGAGGTAGCGTGCCGCCGAAGGTCACAATGACTTTGGAACCATTTCCCACGCGCATCATCACCTCGTCCTTAGCCAATATTTGGTTAATCTGTAGCCCCTGTTTCGAGTTGCAAATATGAGCAAAAGAACCAGTATCAAATACCCAGGCGCTACTACGAGCATTAGTAAGGTACACATCAATAACATGTATATCAAATACACCTTTCATTTAGCCATCCTTCTTATCCGCCAAATACTTGGGGCAGTTCTGCTTATAGTGACCAGTCCCTTTGTAGTAGAAGCACTCAGTCTCAGGCTTAGGTCCAGACTTGGGCTTCTTCACTTGAGCAGCAACTTGCTTGCCGTTCTTCTTAAAGTTTCCCTTCTTACCTTTGCCATTTTTCTTGAAACTAGTGGTCTTGTTTACCATCAACACTTGATGCTCCTTCTTGATTTCTACCTCCGCAGACTTTAGCATCGCAAAGATCTCGGGAATTGTCTTATCCGTCCCTTGCATATTATAGTTCATCACGAAGCTTTTGTAGCTTGGTGGCAGTGATTGAAGAACTCTGTCAATGACACTATCATCAGGAAGATTACCTCCCAGCTGAGTCAAGTGGTTGTGGTACCCAGACATTCTGAGTATATGTTCACTGACAGAACTATTCTCCTCCATCTTGCAGCTATAAAACTTATTAGAGACTTCATATCTCTCAATCCGGGCATTTTCTTGAAATATTAACTTCAACTCCTGGAACATCTCATATGTTCCATGATGTTCAAAACGTCGTTGAAGTCCCGATTCTAAGCCGTAAAGCATGGCACACTGAACTATCGAGTAGTCATCAGCTTTGCTCTGCCAGGCGTTCATAACGTCCGACGTTGCTCTTGTAGCGGGTCTTGCACCTGGCGGTGCTTCCAGGACGTAATTCTTTTGTGTAGCAATGAGGATAATCCTCAGATCACGGATCCAGTCTGCATCATTGCCACTATCATCTTTCAACTTATTTTTCTCTAGGAATATATCAAAAATAAAATAGGGGAGCTATACGCGAGCTATTGATCTACAACATAGATATGCAAAAACTATCAGGACTAAGTTCATGATAAATGAAAGTTCAAATAATCATATTACTTAAGAACTCCCACTTAGATAGACATCCCTCTAGTCATCTAAATGACCACGTGATCCAAATCAACTAAACAATGTCCGATCATCACGTGAGATGGAGTAGTTTTCAATGGTGAACATCACTATGTTGATCATATCTACTATATGATTCACGTTCGACCTTTCGGTCTCAGTGTTCCGAGGCCATATCTAGGCTTGTCAAGTTTAACCAGAGTATTTTGTGTGTGCAAAACTGACTTGCACCCATTGTATGTGAACGTAGAGCTTATCACACCCGATCATCACGTGGTGTCTCAGCACGATGAACTGTAGCAACGGTGCATACTCAAGGAGAACACATATACCTTGAAATTTAGTGAGAGATCATCCTATAATGCTACCGCCGTACTAAGCAAAATGTGATGCATAAAAGATAAACATCACATGCAATCAAAATGTGTGACATGATATGGCCATCATCATCTTGTGCCTTTGATCTCCATCTCCAAAGCACCGTCATGATCTCCATGGTCACCGGCTTGACACCTTGATCTCCATCGCAGTGTCGTTGTTGTCTCGCCAACCATTGCTTCCATGACTATCGCTACCTCTTAGTGATAAAGTAAAGCAATTACATGGCGATTGTATTTCATACAATAAAGCGACAACCATAAGGCTCCTGCCAGTTGCCGATAACGGTTATAAAACATGGTTATCTCATACAACAATTTATACCTCATCACGTCTTGACCATATCACATCACAACAAGCCCTGCAAAAACAAGTTAGACGCGATCTACTTTGTTGTTGCAAGGTTTACGTGGCTTCTACGAGCTTCTAGCAAGAACCGTTCTTACCTACGCATCAAAACCACAGTGATTTTTCGTCGAGTGTGTTGTTTTAACCTTCAACATGGACCGGGCGTAGTCAAACTCGATTCAACTAAAGTTGGAGAAACAGACACCCGCCAACCACCTGTGTGCAAAGCACGTCGGTAGAACCAGTCTCATTAGCGTGGTCATGTAATGTCGGTCCGGGCCGTTTCATCCAACAATACTGCCGAATCAAAGTAAGACGTTCCTGGTAAGCAGTATGACTATTATTGCCCACAACTCATTGTGTTATACTTGTGCATATAACATCTACGCATAGACCTGGCTCTGATACCACTGTTGCGGAACACAATATTTCAAAAAAATTCCTACGATCATGCAAGATCTATCTAGGAGATGCATAGCAAAGAGATGGGAGAGTGTGTCCACGTACCCTCGTAGACCGAAAGCGGAAGCGTTTAGTAACGCGATTGATGTAGTCAAACGTCTTCACGATCCAACCGATCCAAGTACTGAACGTACGGCACCTCCGTGTTCAGCTCATGTTCAGCTCGACGAAGTCCCTCGAGCTCTTGATCCAGTTGAGGACAAGGGAGAGTTTCGTCAGCACGACGGCGTGGTGATGGTGATGATGAAGTTACTGGTGCAAGGCTTCGCCTAAGCACTATGACGATATGACCGAGGTGTGTAACTATGGAGAGGGGCATCGCACATAGCTAAGATAAATCTTGGGGACGCTTTGGGGTGCCCCCTGCCCACGTATATAAAGGAGGGAGGGAGAGAGGCCGGCCCTCCTAGGGGCGCGCCAAGTGTAGGGAGTCCTACTAGGACTCCCAAGTCCAAGTAGGATTCCCTTTCCTTTTCAGAGTGGGAAAGAAGGAAAGGAGGGAGAGGAAGAAGGAAAGGGGGGCGCCCCCACCCATTGTCCAATTCGGTTTGGGCAGGCGGGAGGCGCACACCACCTTGTGGCCCTTCTTCCCTCTCTCCACTAAAGCCCAATAAGGCCCATTAACTTCCCCGGCGAATTCCCGTAACTCTCTATTACTCCGAAAAATACCCGAATCACTCGGAACCATTCTGATGTCCGAATATAGCCTTCCAATATATGAATTCTTACCCCTCGACCATTTTGAGACTCCTTCTCATGTCTGTGATCTCATCTGAGACTCCGAACAAACTTCGGTCATCAAATCACATAACTCATAATACAAATTGTCATTGAACGTTAAGCGTGCGGACCTTACGAGTTCGAGAACTATGTAGACATGACTGAGACACATCTCTGGTCAATTACCAATAGCGGAACCTGGATACTCATATTGGCTCCTACATATTCTATGAAGATTTTTATCGGTCAAACCGCATAACAACATATGTCATTCCCTTTGTCATCGGTATGTTACTTTCCCAAGATTCGATCGTCGATATCATCATACCTGGTTCAATATCGTTACTGACAAGTCTCTTTTCACGTTCCGTAATGCATCATCCCGTAACTAACTCATTAGTCACATTGCTTGCAAGGCTTATAGTGATGTACATTACCAAGAGGGCCCAGAGATACCTCTCCGAAATACAGAGTGACAAATCCTAATCTTGATCTATGCCAACCCAACAAACACCTTCGGAGACACCTGTAGAGCACATTTGTAATCACCTAATTACATTGTGACATTTGATAGCACACAAGGTGTTCCTCCAGTATTCGGGAGTTGCATAATCTCATAGTAAGAGGAACATGTATAAGTCATGAAGAAAGCAATAGCAATAAAACTAAACGATCATTATGTTGAGCTAACGAATGGGTCTTGTCCATCACATTATTCTCCTAATGATGTGATCCCGTTCATCAAATGGCAACACGTGCCTATGGTCAGGAAACTTAACTAGCTTTGATTAACGAGCTAGTCAAGTAGAGGCATACTAGGGACACTCTGTTTTGTCTATGTATTCACACATGTACTAAGTTTCCAGTTAATACAATTTTAGCATGCATAATAAACATTTATCCTGATATAAGGAAATATATATAACAACTTTATTATTGCCTCTAGGGCATATTTCCTTCACCTAAGCCATGGTGCGCGCAGTATAGCCAGGATCTCAAGGAGCATTTGGCAGCGGAGAAGCAAATCCCGGTCGCACGCGCGGATGAGGTCGCGATGATTGCCATTCATGTCGACCCCCAAATCTTGGAGGAGCACCTCGTCGTCGAGGCCACCATCGACGCCTCGCGCGCTGAAGACGCGACGCGGTTGGCTGTTTGGTTCAATTCTGCAATGCAATGTTCAATTGTTGTGGGTGCATTCTCTTATTGTATACCATGTGAGAAATAAATCGAATTTGGCTGAACTAAATACATGAGAAACAAATAGAATTGATATATTTCCAAGTTGTTAAGCATGCTTGATTTGGTTAACTATCTGATATTCTATTAGGAGTATGTTATATTATGCAATGCGGTGCTCAGTTAATGTTTGGTTCATTTGTTGTGGTGTTTAGTTAGCTATTTTGTTTGGTTCAATTCTGCAATGTGATGTTCAATTGTTGTGGGTGCATTCTATTATTGTATACCATGTGAGGAATAAATTGAATTTGGCTGTACTAAATACATGAGAAACAAATATAATTGCTATATTTCCAAGTTATTAAGCATGCTTGGTTTGGTTAACTGTCTGACCTTCTGTTAGGAGTATGTTATATTGTGCAATGTGGTGCTCAGTTAATGTTTGGTTCATTTGTTGTGGTGTTTAGTTAACTGCTTGGTTCAATTCTGCAATGCAATGTCCAATTTTTGTGGGTAGAATTTTGTATTGTTGTGCATATGAGGAATAAATAATTTGGTTGCACTTAATACATGAGAAACATATACAAGTGCTATATTTCCTACTTATTAATCATGCTTGGTTTGGATAAATGGGTTTTCCGTGTGGCTTGAATTAATCTGATGAATCTGCAATGTGCTTATTTTTCATCAACATATTTTACTGATAGCATGCGAAACATTACTTAACCTTATATGTGTTGCAGGGAAACAATGGGAAGCACTAAGGTTTAAAATTGAGGTTAGCACGTGCATGCTCCGTTGTCTAATAACACATTATTGTGCAATTTCATGAACCATTTTAATATTTAGGTTTTTAACAATTTGGTCTTGCACATGTAGGTCCTACTGTCACAGGTTTTGACCCACTGTTCGACCCTTTTTCCATATGGGGAAATGAGTTGTCGATGAATATCAATCAAGTCAAGAAACTCGGAAAGATTGTTAGGATAAAGAAATTAGCGACAAAAAACAACAAGATCTTTCTCTGCACAATGAAGAAGACATCAGTTCACTACAGGATGGTACTAACTATTATACCATGTCTTTTTTTATTCCTTTGCCCCAATTGCAATATAGTGAAGATATTTATGCACATCCTTGTTTTCAGGCCTTTCCAAAGCAGTTCACTGATGATTACCTCTCAAACCACGTGTATGGTCAGGAGGCGAGGAAGGTATTCATACAAGACCCACGGTTCAATATTGAAGTGTTCCTGAAGAGGACGAAGGATGGACGGTCAATCATCCACATGCACCGGCCTTAAGTTACAAAGACCTTCAAGATCAATGAAGGCTCAATATTCGCCTTCTGCTTCAGCAGTTTTCCAGATGAGATACATCTGTCTATGATGCTAATTTTGAAAGGTTATAGATGTTGCATGTGAAACTTGGTGCTGGTGTAGTTGTGTAATGGGGTAGCTGAGTGCTGAAGCTATATGATGTTGTACTCTAATGTATTTCAATTATGAAAATGAAATATATTATGTGTTTAATATGAAATGTCAATTAGAATAATAAATGGATTATTAATAATCGTTATTGAGAAAACACCGTGTGTGATGCATTCAATAACGCACACAGTTTCTAGGAATAAACCGTGTTAGATTAATGAACAATCACACACGACATCCTCTTGAAAATTGTTTGCATTAGGCCACCTAACACTAATGTTTACCACATAAAAACTGTGTGTGATGGACAACCTTTGCCGCGCAGTTTCTTCGACGAACCGTGTCTGATGCATTCAATAACATAAACAATTAAATTGTTAATACCGTGTGCAATGGAAACGCTATCAGAAACGATTTAACGAGGAAAATTGTGTGTGATGTACTTGCGAACAGAAATGTTTTCCTTCGAGAGACTGTGTGGGATGTATATATGAACGGAAACGTTTAGCGGGGACTGACTATGTGGGATGTACTTACAACCGGAATTGATTTCACTTGTATAGCTGTAATTTTTAGCACTACTGTACATATAACCGTATTTGGTCGCTCGCCGGTCGCACACGACCTCACTTTGCCAAGCGTGTGTGCCAGGAGGGCATATCCCCGACGGTTTCTGGGTCATGTGGGAAGGACCCCCTATCGCCCACTCACTAGGCGACAGTTCCAAATGCCGTCGCGGAAAGGGGTTAAAAACCGTTGCATAGCACCTCGCTGTACCAGTGAGTACGTAAAAATGGTCTACCAACAATAATTGGACAAGACAGATTGCGATCAATATCAAGAACAATAAAGTATATGGGCACACAATTCCTATTTGCAAGAATAAGAACATCATTAATTCTTCCCATGGGCTTTTTAATGGTAGAATCCGCCAAGTGCAAATTTAAAGAACATTCTTCAATATCGGTAAGACCAAGCACATCACATAAAGATTTCGGAATTGTAGAAACACTAGCACCAAAGTCACATAAAGCAAAACACTCATAATTTTTAATCTTGACTTTGATAGTAGGTTCACACTCATCATGCAATATTCTAGGAATTGAAACTTCTATTCCAATTTTTCTTCCAAAGCTTTCATAAGCATAAAAAATATGTTTAGTAAAAGCTTTACTTTGTTCATAAGCATGGGGCAAATTTATCATGGATTGCAACAAAGAAATACAATCAATCAAAGAGCAACTATCATAATTAAAGTCTTTGTAATCCAAAAGAGTGGGGACATCACTAGTTAAAGTTTTAACCTCTTTAAACCCACTTTTATCAATTTTCTGAACAAGATTTCACCCTCCGAATTATCAGGACGCCTTCTAGCTAAAGTTGACTCTTCTCCAGTACCTTTTTTATCAATCTTAATTTTACTAAACAAGGAATCAATAGAATAAGCAATCACTAGAAAACGCTTTTTCTAAAAATTCTCTTCTAGCTCTAAGCATAGCGGTTCTTTTCGTACTTTCATCCATAGAAACATAAAGAGCTTTAATTGATTCCTCAACCTTAGGCACAAAAATTTTCATCTTGAGATTTTCTACATCATGGGAAATTCTATCAACACTTCTAGACAAATCATGAATCTTATTCAACTTTTCTTCCATTGTAGCATTGAAAACCTTTTGAGTGTTAATAAATTCTTTAATAATTATGATCAAGATCAGAGGTGTTCCTATTATTATTATAAGAAGGATTACCATATGAATTACCACAATTATTAGAGGAATTACCAGGAAAAGGCCTAGAATTAAAATTACCTCTATAAGCATTGTTATTTAAATTGTTTCACGAGATAAAATTCACATCTACGACATCACTATTTTGCTCAATCAAAGTATACAAAGTCACATCATAAAAATCAATAGTAGCACTTTTATTAGCAATCAATTTCATAAGAGCATCAACCTTTTCAATCAAAGAAGAAATTTCTTCAACCGAATTAACTTTTTTACTAGTAGGAGCTCTTTCGGTATGCCATTCTGAATAATTTTCCATGATATTATCAAGCAATTTGGTGGCTTCACCCAAAGTAATTTCCATAAAAGTACCACCCATGGTGGAATCTAAAAGATTACAAGAAAAAAAATTCAACCCCGCATAAAAAAATTGTATGATCATCCAAATATTTAACCCATGAGTTGGGCAATTGCTTAGCACCATTTTCATCCTATCCCAAGATTGTGCAACATGACCATGTTCAAGTTGCTTGAAATTCATGATTTGGGTTCTAAGGGAAATAATTTTTGTGGGCAGAAAATATTTCGTAATAAAAGCATCCTTGCACTTATCCCAAGAATCGATACTATTGCGAGGCAAAGAAGAAAACAAAAATTTTGCACGATCTCACAAAGAAAACAGAAATAATTTCATCTTCACAACATCATTGTCCACATCTTTTTTCTTTTGAATATCGCATAATTCCACAAATTGATCTTTCATAACATGATTCAGCAAAGTGGTATTAATATCACAAGACTCCACACTAGTGGCGCGAGGAGCAACCGGAGTGCCAATAAATCATTGTTGTTGGTATTAGAGAAATCACACAACTTAGTGTTCTCTTGAGTCATTGTGACTACGCAACAAGATTGCACTAAAAAACATATCCGACAAGAAAACAGTGAATGAAAAAGAGGGCGAATAAAATGGCAAATTTTTGTGAAGTGGGGGAGAGGAAAATGATAGGCAAATGGAAAATAATGTAAATTGCAAGGAGATGAGATTTGTGATTAGGAACCTGGTAGATATTCATGATGTCTCCCCGGCAATGGCACCAGAAATTCCTTTTGATGTCTGCTAGAACTATGTCGGTATTTCCCGAAAGAGGAAGGGATGATGCAACACAGCAATGGTAGGTATTTCGCTCAGTGATGAGACCAAGGTTATCAAAACAGTAGGAGAACCACGCAACACTACGTGAACAGCACCTAGGCACAAATCACAAATACTCGCAACCCGACGTATTAAAGGGGCTGTCAATCCCTTTCGGGTAACGGCGCCAGAAATTGGCAAACAGACGTGAGAGAGTTGTAATAAATTGATAGATCGAACGCAAAATAAAATAAAGTGTAGAAAGGTATTTTTGATTTAATAGATCTGAAAATAAAAGCAAAGGAAAATAGATCACAAAGGCAAATATAATAAAGAAGAGACCCAGGGGCCGTAGGTTTCACTAGTGGCTTCTCTCGAGAAAAATAGCCAACGGTGGGTAAATGAATTACTGTTGGGCAATTGATAGAACTTCAAATAATCATGATGATATAAAATCAATGATCATTATATAGGCATCACATACAAGATTAGTGGACCGACTCCTGCCTGCATCTACTACTATTACTCCACACGTCGACCGCTATCCAGTATGCATCTAGTGAATTAAGTTCATGGAGAAACGGAGTAATGGAATAAGAACGATGACATGATGTAGACAAGATCTATTTATGTAGAAATAGACTCCATCTTGTTATCCTTAATAGCAAGGATACATACGTGTCGGTTCCCCTTCTATCACTGGGATCAAGCACCGTAAGATCGAACCCATCACAGAGCACATGTTCCCATTGCAAAATAAATAGATAAAGTTGGCCAGAAAACCCAAATATCAGAGAGGAAATACGAGGCTATAAGCGATCATGCAGATAAGAGATCAAAGAAGAATCAAATAACTTTCATGGATAAAAAGATAGATCTGATCATAAACTCAAAGTTCGTCGGATCCCAACAAACACATCGCAAAAAGAGTTACATCATATGGATCTCCAAGAGACCATTGTATTGAGAACCAAACAAGAGAGTGGAAGCCATCTAGCTACTAACTACGGACCCGAGAGTCTACAAAGAACTACTCACACATCATCGGAGAGGCACCAATGGACATGATGAACCCCTCTGTGATGGTGTCTAGATTGGATCTGGTGGTTTCTGGAACTTACGACGGATAGAATTGATTTTCGTCGACTCCCCTAGGGTTTCTGGAATATTGGGGTATTTATAGAGTAAAGAGGCGGTTCGGGAGGCACCTGAAGTGGGCACAACCCATGAGAGGGTGCCTGGGCCTTCAGGCGCCCTGGTGGGATATGCTCCCCTTGGAGCACCCCTAGGTGCTTTTCTGGCCCACCAGATGTCTTCTAGTCCAAAAAGTCCACAAAAAGTTTTGCTGCATTTGGACTCCGTTTGATATTGATTTCCCGTGATGTAAAAACATGCAGAAAACAACAACGGGCACTTGGCACTATGTCAATAGGTTAGTACCAAAAAATGATATAAAATGACTATAAAATGACTGTAAAACATCCAAGAGTGATAATATAACAGCATGGAACAATCAAAAATTATAGATACGTTGTAGACGTATCACACACACACACACACACGAATACAACAACAATCCAGTAAGTATAGTGCATCTATTTTTTCGAACCATGCATGTATGACACGAATTCAAAAATGCTCCCTCTGTTCCTAAATATTTAACTTTCAGAGATTTCAACAAGTGACTACATACGGAGAAAAATGACTAAATATGTCAATATACATCTGTATGTGGCAGTCTATTTGAAATATCTAAAGATACTAATATTTAGGAATGAAGGGAGTAAAATGTAAGACATGCATGGTCCTCAATTCAATATTTAAAATGAACAGGATACTAAAGCATGAATATTAAGTCTAGTGCTACATACATGCAAATTTTGTATTTAGGCGGAGCTATGTAGATTGTCGGGGGTTAACCCCTCGACCTTAGATAAAATTGTGAAGCTTTATTTAGGATTGTTTAGATTATATTTTTTGAACATTATATTCGTCCCCACCTCCCAAACACCGATTGGTTGTGCACCCCCCTCCCCGGGAGAATATCATGTGCCCCCACACCTTAGATGCTATATGCTGATACAAGTTGCTTGGAGCTTGTAGATCTGAGATATAGTAGCTCAAAGGATGTCATAATATTTTTACAGGAAACCTTAATGAGTTTGAGAATTGCACACAATTTGTACAAAAACTACTCAGATGCCCTTGGATCCCATATCCAACAACCTCGAAGCTCGTATCACCATAGAATCTAAGATGAAGGGCCTCATATTATCCTGCATGTAAGAATATCATGTGCTACCACACCTTTCCCGCCGAGTACATCAGTGAAGCATGGTGGCTAGCAAGTTAGGCTAGTGGCGAACCAACCTGTGGTTGGGATGGTTAGGGTGACAGGTGGTATCCCCAGCCCACCAAGTTTCATGTCCTGGTGCGTGCATTTATCCTAGATTTATTTCAGGAATTCCGGCGATACGCTTTCAGTGGGACGAGATGTTCCCCTCGACTACAAGGCGCCTATGATGACTTCGTAAATTCTCAAGATGATATGTCGGCTCAGTCTCTCGAAGGTGCTCATAGGGGTAGGGTGTGAATGTGTGCGTTCATAGTGGTCGTTCATAGGGGTGAGTGTATATTCTATGAGCGCTTGCATCCGTACTGTGTTAAAAAAGCTAGTTGGGCTAGTGCGACCGATTAGCTAGGCCGCCGCCACATTAGTTTTTTCACCCCTTTTTTATCTCCTTGCCGGCAGGTAAATTTAAATATCCACCACGGTGTTGCTCTGGTCTTTGGGTGCGACAGGCGTGGCATGATTGTTTTGATTGACGGGAGTAGGCGCGAGACCAATTAGTCACGATGACTCTGCCTGTAAAACCAACGGCTCCCTGATGTAAAAAGTTGTCGACTGGTGTTTTCCCATGGTGAAAACCAAAAGATTCACCTGCTCCTCGACTAGCTCCCTCCACCTTCCCGTAGATTGCATTGCCTTTTAGTCGTTTCTCCCCCTTTGCTTCCTCTCCCCATTTGCTTCTACCTAGTTCCATGGCGGCGCACCAGATCACGGAGTCTAACACGGGAGCTCCAGGACAAGGATGCAGAGCTCAGGGCCAAGGACGTGGAACTCCATGAGCTCAAGGAGGAGAGAAGTGCCATGCTCCTCCTTCATGTGTGAGAGTTCACGAAGCTTCAAAAGCGGCAGGCGTCCACCACAAAGAAGCTCAAGGCGTCAGCGGTGTTGCAGCAGAAAGCGGGAGATACGATAGGCGGTCAGGCGAGCTAGCTGGAGCGCGAGCGAACCGATCATGACGAGGTCCAGGATCGCCTCAGCCTATTGGTGAACCATGTTGCCACGCACGTGTTGCGGCTGCGCGATGCCTACCGTCATGCTAGCGCGACCATGCCGGGCGTCGGGCTAAACCTGTTCGACCACCCCGTCGACTTCAACGAGCTGCGGCTTCCTGACCTGGTCTCCTTCACCTATATCTCCGAGGAGCTGAGCCGTCTCCGCGTGATGGTGGGGGCGGAGCTGGACAGGGAGGGGTTGTGGGATGGCATCGCCGTTGCCGGGCGAATCCTCTCAGGGCTCTGTCACTGGACGCCGTCTTTGACGAGCTAGCTCCCGTGGACCGGGAGAGGGCTCTGCCGGCGGTGGCACCCTGAATCACCAAAGTCGTGCTCCTCGAGAAGCAGAGGGACTTTGATGGTGTTTAGGCGTCCTTTGCATGGGCATGTCGATGTATCGGCGCAACATGACCGTTCGATCAAACTCAAACGATGCAGACCAGTCACTGTAGCACAAAGCGTGTGGGTGTGTTTGGTTGCATTCTCATCTCAATATAGTTGTTCCCTCTTCGTGCATGCTCATCTCAGCACTCCTCTTCATGCATGCTCCTAGTGTATTTGTGTTAACCTACAAGTGTGGACTCATGCACCCTTCATGCACTCTGCCAAACACCCAAAAGTGGGTCAAGAAGGCAACTTTTGCTCCCAACCCATGCACCCTTCATACACCCTGCCTAACACTGATTCGTGCTTCATATGGTTCATATTCCATGGAGTACTGTAGCACCTTACTCTCCGTGCGCTGTAGACCTAGTTCTGTTAACATTGATCTGACCGTTCATTCTCGACCGGAAAGTCAAAAAATGGGTACTATGTTACGTTATTGTTCATACAGTTGATATGCACACAACATCATTTGTTATTGTCATATCTTACTACACTAGCAACAGAATTATGTAGTACTGATCTATGAACCTCTGCACATGCCTAGTAGTAGGAGCACCGTGTAAGTCCAAGTGGCTGTCGTGTTTCACACTCCTCCCTCGTAAGAGTGGAAACACTTGATGTAATCATTTTTATTCTTCAGAAACAGTTGACACGCTCTACCATGCGGACCCTCCTCAGCGGTCATCGGGAACCTTGCTACTCACTTTCGCCGACGTATGCGATAGCCAGCATCGGGGTCCACTAGCCATGCACTAAATTACTCCGTATTAGAGTGCCCAACTGCATAGTAGACTACCTCGATCGAAGCGCCACAGTAATGCCCAATGAGCCGTCAAAGTACAAAACCCCCACATTTCCAGCAGTAAGTTGGACGGACACAGCAACCATCATTTCACTCTTCTACCTCAACTTCCTCTCTTGAAGAAAACACCAACTCGCTTCTCCCTCATCTTGTTCCTCATTTCTTCAAGAAAACTCCGACCTGCTTCTGCCATTTTTCTTCTCTCCCAAAGAAGGAAAGGTGAGCGCATCAATGGTGTTGATTCTGGCCAAGGCCCGGTCTTCCAACCCCGAGAATGATCCTATAACTCCCTCTCTGTTCTTCTTTTGGGTTTGTGATTATGGTTTCTTTTATTTTATTTCTTTTTGACAGTTTCTTGATGGACCCTGGAGCATCGCCCGAAGTGATGTCTATGGCTCTGGCCAAAACCGTCGAGGCTCAGGGTACGAAGAGGCGCAAGCATCCCCCCGAGACTACCGCAGACAAGCTCAAGGCCATCGCCCTGTCCAAGGCCCCCTCTCCTGGATCCCGCATTAAGAAGTCCAGGTAATATCCCTTCTTGATGATCTTTTTCTCGATCTTGATCATGTTTTTTCATCTAACATGCAGTACTAGTACTAGTAGTACAACTTTCTGGGTGATCTTGCATGTGATTTTTGTGTGCCAAATGATGGTTCTAAATTCCTCGTTTGACCAAAACATGCGAGAGGTTGACACTGATTTCTTAAAGATTAGTTTCAACTACTTTATGAACATCAATGCTACCTTTGAAGAGAGTATATTAGCCTCAGTAACTTGTGTTATGGATATTGCAAGTAATCCCTATGCTCTCGTGCCTTTGAAGACATATTCTAGTGTCTTTATTCTCTCATTTCTGTGCGTATATCACTACAGGAATCAGCTACTTTGCCGTCAGCCATGGCGGATGGCAAAGGCATGGATGGCTGACGGCAAAGGTCTTTGCCGTCCGCCGCGGACGGCAAAGTAAGGTTCGGCAAAGAGGTACTTTGCCGTCTGCTTCGGGCGGCTGATGGCAAAGGAGCCTTTGCCATCAGCAGCGGACGGCAAAGAGTGCGGACGGCAATAAGTGCGCTGTTACTCCGTTAGGTGGCTAACGGTAGGCCTTTGCCGTCCGCCGCTGACGGCAAACTTTAGAAGGCCTTTGCCATCCGCCGTGTGATCTCAACCGACGTCACTACACGGCAGGCCTTTGCCGTCCGCCGCTGTAGGCAAAGTTTTTGCTCTTTGCCGTCCGCCGCGGACGGCAAAGCCTTTGCCGTCAGCCACTGTAGGCAAACTGACCAAATTGGTCAGCCTCCCAGGAAGCACAGCTGCCTGCCACGTGGCCTCTTTGCCGTCCGCTGCTGATGGCAAAGAGCTCTTTGCCGTCGGTGGCAGACGGCAAAGAGCCTGCATATTGGCTCTTTTTTTCTGTTTTTTTGAATCCAACAATTTCAGAGCAAATATATATGACATATATAGATATATTTCCATATCAGATATCTAGCACATAAGTTTTATATCACATATCACATAAGTTTCATCCATACACATTGTTCATACCTAAGCAAGTTCCATGCATATACATATTACAATAGGAAGTTCCATCATAGCAAGCTAGATACAATGCAAAGTTTCATGAAAGGAAAAGCAAGCACTCCATCATAGTAAGCTAGGTTCCATGAAGTGAATGAAATCTGCAAAATGGTAAATCAGAAAGTTAGAAATAGGTGACTAGAACAAGAAGAAGACTAGAACAAGAAGTATATGTCATTTATGAGCTAACTTAGTTGAAATGGATCATATATGAGCTAACTAAGTTGAAATGGATTGTTTATGAGCTAACTTAGTTGAAATGGATCATTTATGAGCTAACTTAGTTGAAATGGGTCATTTATGAGCTAACTAAGGTGAAGGGCATCGTTTTTGAGCTAACTAAGGTGAAATGAATAGTTTTTGAGCTAACTAAGGTGAAATGGATCATTTATAAGCTAACATAGGTGAAATGGATCATTTATGAGCTAACTTACTTGAAATGGATCGTTTATGAGCTAACTAAGGTGAAATGGATCTTTTTGAGCTAAGTAAGGTGAAATGGATTGTTTTTGAGCTAACTTAGGTGAAATGGATCATTTATGAGCTAACTTAGTTGAAATGGATCATTTATGAGCTAACTAAGGTGAAATGGATCGTTTTTGAGCTAACTAAGGTCAAATGAATAGTTTTTGAGCTAACTAAGGTGAAATGGATCATTTATGAGCTAACTTAGGTGAAATGGATCATTTATGAGCTAACTTACTTGAAATGGGTCGTTTATGAGCTAACTAAGGTGAAATGGATCTTTTTGAGCTAACTAAGGTGAAATGGATTGTTTTTTAGCTAACTTAGGTGAAATGGATCATTTATGAGCTAACTTAGTTGAAATGGATCATTTATGAGCTAACTAAGGTGAAATGGATCTTTTTGAGCTAACTAAGGTGAAATGGATTGTTTTTGAGCTAACTTAGGTGAAATGGATCATTTATGAGCTAACTTAGGTGAAATGAATCATTTATGAGCTAACTAAGGTGTTTTTGAGCTAACTAAGGTGAAATGGATCTTTTTTGAGCAAACTTAGGTGAAATGGATCATTTAAGAGCTAATTTAGGTGAAATGGATCGTTTTTAGCTAACTTAGGTGAAATGGATCGTTTAGGAGCTACTGTAGGTAAATTGGGTCATTTTAGAGCTAACTTGGATAAACTGGATCATTTATAAGCTAACCTAGGTAAGATGGGTCATTTTGGAGCTAACCTAGGTAAAATGGATCGTTTATGAGCTAACTAAGTTAATTATGCAATTTTTGACATAAGTAAGCTAAGTACATATCGTTTTAGAGCTAACTTAGGTAGAATGGATGGTTTATGAGGTCAGTAAGCTTATTAAGTCATTTTGGAGGAAAAGAAGCTAACTCTAGGTCATTATGGTAAGCATATTGGAGGAAATAAAGCTAAGTCTAGGTCTTTATGCATTTGTTAAGCAAAACACTAGAGAAACTTACCGTGATCACGGAGGTGTAGGACCGGGCTGGCTCGCGCCAGTAGCTGGAGAAGGAGCGGGCTGGCTCACGCCGGTAGCTGGAGAAGGATCGTGCGATGCGTTTTTGGAGTTAAGCTGCACCAAAGATCATTTCCAATGTCTCGTTAGCATTATGACACTCAAATGTTAAGACTATCAAGTAATGTCCATTCAAATTAAACTCACCGTGCTCCCAGGAGCAATCACTGGCATCGGCGGAGCGGTCTGACCGGACTTCTCACACACAGACTGCACATTTGGTTTTCACAACAGAGTCATACTAGTTAGTAATGAGACTCAAACGTTAAGACTAGCAAGTAATCTGCAGAAGAAACTTACCACAAGGAGCTCGTACATGGCCCTTGCCTGCATGTCATTTCGTGTCCTCTCCTCCTCCAACATCTTTGTCGTCCTCTCCTCCAACTCCCGGTGCCTCTCCGCCGCCTCCGCCAGAAGTTTCTCCGTTCTATCTCTCTCACTCTGTATAGCAGCCTGCAACACCACTCACATGACCATTTGTAATCATTGATGGAAGCGCACACAATGTAATGGAGAAAGATAACTGAGTACGTATAACTAACCTTGAAGGCGAGTTGGACTGGCCGTTCACGAGGCCTTATCTCAGGAACGGAGCTCGACTGGCGCGCCTTGATCTCTGGGAGAGTGCTAGGACAATGGATAAGTCCATCTCCCATGGCTATGGAGCCATGGGACCTCCCGCCACCAGATATCATCAGCAGCTCTGTATCAATGGGACCCTGGCTCGGGTTAAAGTCGTCCCCTTTCCTCGCCTTCCCCTGATCTCTATATTGCACGAGCTTGTCGTGGGCGGAGATGTTGGTGAAGTTCTTTGGATCATCAAGGTCAGACGCAGAGAATGCCTTGACTTTCTTGTAAGGGCCAGTGTGGGCCATGGCATACAGGTCGTACACCTCTGGCACCTTATCCGCCTTATTGTAGCGTGCCTGAAAGAGAGAAACAAAGTAAATTAGTAATTAAAGGGCTAAAGCTAATATGATGAATGAATTGCACGAATCACGAAGCAAACCACATACCCAGTTTCGCCCGTACTGAAATAAGTTGGAGCTGCCTTGGTGGTGTGGCACACCTTCCATTTGGGCATGTTTGTCCTTGGCCTCTTTGTGGGTGGCCAGCCATTCTTCTGAGCACCACGCATTGACCAACACCTCCCAACAATCCATCCGATCCGCACACCATCTCAGAGGGGCCTAAGTTAGCAAATAGAAACTTGAGCGCTAAGGCTATGAATTACTAAATGATGGAAGTAAGTACAAGGCCTTAAGAATTACCTTCATGTACTTCTCCTTACTCAAGAACTTATCGCGGCACTCCTGCTTGGGTTTCTTGATACCACGCCCGGCGTAGTAGTCTCGAACAGCCTGCACCCGAACCTCATGCCGTAAGTTCTGAAGTAGGCGCTTGCACTCCTTGTGGATAACATGATCCGCCTCCTCCTCGTATCCCTCCTCACACCTGTAGAATGTCTGCAATCAAATGAGACGATATTGATTAGTACAATTAATAACTAGCTAGTTGAAGATTTTTAATTGTGTAAAGGAGCAATTACCCAGAACTTTCTGATCACGACGTCTGCCCTCGTCTTGCACAAGACACCGTCGATAATCTCACCCGGCGGGGCCGGGGCAGCCAAGTAGTGCTCCCAAGTCAATCCAACCTCTGGAAGCCGACCCTCACCAGGCAACGTGACAAACCCCGGGAAGTTTTGCCGAATCAGAACTCCAAGGACGGAGTTGGGCCGGCGGACACTTTCATGGTGGTCCCAACCCCTGCAGCATGACAAGGCCAACACATCAGTTATTTGAAGAAACGTGAATGCAGAAGGTACAAAAAGATTAAATGCACTTACCTCTCCCCATCAGGGAAAATCAACCACCTCTGCTCGTGGGTCGCCGGCACGGACGGGAGCCATGTAGCACCACGCTGGTAGACGTTGCCCCCCTCCTCCCCCTCCTCATCAGTCGGCTCCCCGCCATCATCAGCATGGCCACTCGGCTCCCCGCCATCCTCAGGCTGACCCGACCAGGTACCCCATCCAGACGTGTGCTCCTCCGGGGACTCGTGGGCCCAAGTCTCATGGGCCGAAGGCCCGTCGACCCGAGGCTCGTGGACCGGAGGCTCGTGGACCGGAGTCCGTGCAGCCTCCTCCTCAGACGATTTCACCCTAGCAGTCACGTGCTCGGGTGAAACAGCTGGGGGCGGTGGCAAGGAAGGCGCCGTAAGAGTCACCCTACCTCCTCTCTCGCGACCACGTGCTCCACCTCCTCTCTTCTTCTTACCTCGTCCCCTGCTGGGCACCGCGGTCGACGAAGAAGGGCCCGGCGGTGTCGCCATACTGTCCAGCAACGCTCGGCGGAGAGGTGCGTGTGGAATGGAAGACCTCGCACCACGCGCCGACGAAGAAGGGGCCTCGGCACGCTCCCGACCAGCGCCCACCATCTTTCAACACCTGCCATGACAAAGAATAAATGAAATTAGTACAACATAAAAAAAGTACCGACATGAATAATAATATGTATATCACTTAAGTGTATCATCATCAAGTACAACATAAAAAAATTGAATACGTGACACTACTAATAATCTCGATCAGTATCATCAATAAATGCATAATCATCATCATCATCACTACAATCAATGATGGGCTCATAGGGTTCATTGGCATCAACATGTGCAAGGCCACCTTGACGTAATCGGTCAAGCATTGACAGGTCTTCTTGTTCCGGCTCTTCTTGTTCCTCCTCTGGGGTGATGTCGGATTCATTGTCGCTGTCTACTTCAATGTTTTGGGGTGAAGTATAGCGGTTCTTGAAACGCTTTTTGGAAAGACGTGTCTCTTGGAAGAATTCTCCTTCATATGTGTCTGGGTTAATGTGAGGTTCATAATCCTCTTCCTTTGGGGGAGAAAGTCTAGCACGTGGCGGCACTTCATAAACGACATCCCAACCTTTCAGATTTGGATTAGTTTGGCAGGCCCACGGTAGATAGAATACTTGGGTCACCTGTTGAGCCATAATATAGACATCAGGAACATCTAAATGAGTGCTTTGGTTGATTTCAACTAGCCCTATATGTTCATGAGTCCTTCTAGTCTCCTTCGGCTGAAACCAATAACATTTGAAGACTACGACATTCGGTGGGTTTTCACCATAGAACAGAAGTTCGTAAATTGCTTCAACTCTCCCATAATACTCGGTACCTCCTTCGCCGATAGCAGATACACAACAATTAGTAGACTTTCGGTCGGCCATAGATAGCTCTTTGCCATAGGTACGAAAGCGATACCCGTTGATGTCGTACTTGTCAAATGAACGGACCTTATAGTCAAAACCATTAGCGACTTGTCTCAATTCGGCGTCCATAGACTCTAAATTAGCCTACAAGTTTAATATGAAAGGATTGTTGCATTATGCACAAATTAGTGAATGAAATGAAATTGTCTAATAGAAATTACCGTTTGTTTGAACCAAGAGATGAAACCGGGATAGCCACCTCCTTGCTTTGCGAGAAGCTCATACTCTTCGACGGAATCCTTTTGGATCTCCGCTCCATACAAGAATATGGCGACGTATCGACTGTATGACATATCCAGGAATAAGAGTAGTTCAAAGGAAATAGAAGTTGCGAAACAATGTACCGAGAACTTACTCGATGTACGGCCGCACTTCTATTAGGTTGTTGAAGATATACAACGAAATGGTCCGCCATTCTTCGTTATCCAAAGATAGTGGATGTGAAACACTAGCTGGTGCGAGATTCCCTTTGAATAGGCTGAGGTTGGATCCACCCTTTTTAGGCTCGTCAGCATTGTACCGAGGCTTCGGATTATGCAAATGACGATTTTTGGCTTCGTAGTGCGCTGTTACGAAGTTTGCCGCCTCCTCTGTGATGAATGCCTCAGCCATCGGTGCTTCAATTCTATGTTTATTTTTACATTTTTCTCGAAGCGTCTTCTGCATCCTCTCAGTTGGGTAGCACCAACGATTTTGCACGGGCCCCCCCAATCTTGCCTCGGTCGGGAGATGCAAAATCAAATGCTGCATTGGATTAAAGAAGCCCGGTGGAAAGATCTTCTCTAACTTGCAGATCAACTCCGGCGCCAACTCTTCCATTTCTTCTAGCACGCCAGGCGATAGTTCTTTCGCACAAAGAACACGGAAGAAATAGCTGAGTCTGCCAGTACTAGCCATTCATCCTCAGGGATGAAGCCACGCAACATCACTGGCATTACCCGCTCAATCCATATGTGCCAATCATGACTCTTGAGACCAAATATCTTCAGTTTATCAAGATTCGCTCCCCTCTTTAGATTCGCTGCATACCCATCGGGGAACATCAACTGATGTTGCGCCCACAAGAGAATTTCCCTCATAGCTGGCCTTCCAAGATTGAACCATGCCTTTGGCTTCGTCCAGTTCTGCTTTCCTTTCGGTTCTTTCATGTTTTGTAACGGCCTATCACATAGCGCCTCCAGATCGACTCTAGCCTTAGTATTATCCTTTGACTTCCCATCTATGCCGAACAATGTACCAAAAAAGTGCCTCGGCGATATTCTTCTCAGTGTGCATCACATCGATGTTGTGTGGGCAAAGAAGGTCTTTGAAGTAAGGCAGATCCCATAAGCATGTTTTGTGAGTCCATGCGTGCTTAGTATTATACCCCTTGAAGTACCCTGGACGTTGTGGATCTGGCTCGAGAGCGTTTAACTGATCTAGGGTCTGTTGGCCTGTCAATGCAGGTGGTGCAGAGTTTTTGACAACTCTACCCCTGATGAAGTTCTTCTTGTCTTTCCTGAACTTATGGCGAGGATCCAGGAACTGTCTATGCATGTTGAAGCAAGAAAACTTGCGATCGGCTTGAAGCCAACGAAACTCAAGAGCTCCCTTGCATGTGGGGCATGGGAACCTTGCATGCACACACCAGCCAATGAATAGCGCATACACCGGCAAGTCATGCGTCGAGTACATGTAGCAGACACGCACTATCAAGTTCTGTTTGCTAAAGGCGTCATATGTCTTGAACCCATTATTCTAGGCTTCTTGCAATTCGTCCTTAAGCGGCTGCATGTACACATTCATATTTTTGCCCGGATAGTTGGGTCCTGGAATTATCAACGTCAGGAAAATGTTCTTTCTTTGCATAATCTGTCCGGGGGGGAGATTGAGTGGAAAGACAAATACGAGCCAACAACTGTATTGGGATGCCGTCATACCAAACACACTGAACCCATCCGTGCTGATGCCGACTCGAGGATGCCTCGGATCTGCCGCTTTGTCAGCATGTAATTCATCAAACTTTTTCCACGCAACACCATCCGATGTGTGTACCATCATCAGATTCCCATCTGCATCTAGTTCGGTTCTTTTGCCTGTTTTGTGCCATGTCATCTCTCTGGCCGTCTCTTCAACCATGAAAAGACGTTGAAGTCTTGGTACGATTGGCATATACCGAAGAACACTAACGGGGATTTTGGTCTGCGTCTTCTCACCCATACTGTTGTCTACCATAATATACCTGGAAGACTTGCAAATGGGACAATAGTTCAATTCCGCATAGTCAAGCCTAAATAAGGCACATCCTTTCTCACAGGCATGTATCTTCTCATAGGGCATCTTTAGTGCACGGAGGATTTTGTCCGACTGGTACAGGTTTGCAGGCATTACATGGCCTTTGGGTAGAAAGCGTCCAAATACTGTCATAATTGCGTCATAGCATTCTCTGCCCAAGTTGAACTGAGCCTTCAGAGCCATTACTTGTGAGATGTCATCCAACTGACAAAGCTCAATGTGCTCGTGGAGCGGACGTTTCGAAGACTCCAACATTTCATTGAAGGCCTTTGCAGATTCCTCCATCTCCTCGTCCGAATCCCGAGGATCATCATAGCCTTGCACCATGTTTTCCATCCCGGTACCATGCTCGTCGGTGCGACGACGATCCACCTCAGCTTGGTCACGTTGGGCAGACTAACCATGAAATGTCCACACCGTATAATCGGGCGTAAAACCACTCTTCTGCAGGTGTTTGCCCATTTCAGCCTCTGTCTTCTTTTCCGAATTGCCGCACCGGAAACAGGGGCACCAGGTTTTCTTTTGGCCATTTGCAAATGCGGCTTGCACAAACCCCTTAGTTTTTGTGAACCATTCAGCGCTCCATTTGTTCTGACCAGTGTGACCGGTATACATCCACGCATGGTCACTCGTCTTGACTTTCGGAGCTACTGGGCACACAACAATTATATATGTAATTCACCATGTATATATTCATCAGTTGATCTACTTTGTCAATTTTATTACGTCCATGCAACCTACACTCTAATAGGTAATGATAGCTCCTAATCCCACCCGTGTATGTGTAGATTGGGTTCATTTTCCCATGCTACGCTCCGGATCCGACGCAAAATTTCGACAGCACCTCCCCGCTGTTCTCCTGATACACGTCTCTGCAATAAACAGAGAGGATGTGTACCCGGAGAACAACAGGGGAGGCACTGACGAAATATATGCGTCGGATCCGGAGCAAAGCATATGGGAAAACGAACCCAATCTACACATACTCGGGCTGTCCATGGATAGCGTTGGACAATTCGAAAGAATCAAGGTTATAAATATGCAAATGCATGCATATTTATAACTATGACGCTTTCGAACGGGAGACACATATTGGTTACGCATACTGATGATTCAAGACAGATATATAGCTAGCTATCAAGTTTCATCGGAATAGATCAAATAATTAATGGGGGAGGAGGACTTGTCATTTGTGCTCACCCACGAATGAAGGGGCAGAGCTCGTCAAACGCACAGCGAGGTCGTCGAACACCAAACCTCGCAGCGATAAAACAACTGCACATTTAAAACTACACGATCAACACAATTATATATGATGTTTTCATAACAAAATCGAAAAATATATGACTTAACTAATAATTCACAAATATATGACCCCGCCGGCCTCTGGAAGGCCAAAGAACACCTTTTCGGGAGGTGCCGGTGGTCGGGGTGTCCTGTCGGTGTTGGGGTGCCGTGTCGGGGTCGGGGTGCTGTTTCGGGGTCGGGGGGTCGGGGTGTCGTGTCGATGTCGGGGTAGTGCCGTGTCAGTGTCGAGGTGTTGTTTCGGGGTCGGGGTGTGGTGTTGGGGTCAGGGTGTCGGGTCAGGCTCGGGGTCGGGGTGTCGGGTCAGGCTCGGGGGGTCGGGGTGTCGGGGTTGGGGTCGGGGTGTCGGGGTCGGGGTGTCGGGGTCGGGGTGTCGTGTCGGGGTGCCGGGTCGGGGTCTTTTTTCCTTTTCTTCTTCTTCCTCTTCTTCCTTTTCTTCCTTTTCTTCCTTTTTTTTCCTTCTTCTTCTTCTTCTTCTTCTTCTTCTTCTTCCTCCTTTCCTTTTTCCTCTTCTTCTTCTCCTCCTCTCCTGTTTTTTTCTTCTTCTTTTTCTTCTTCCTCTTCTTCTTTTTTCTTCTCCTCCTCCTCTTCTTCTTCCTTTCCTTTTTCCTCTTCTTTTTCTCCTCCTCTCCTGTTTTTTTCTTCTTCTTCTTCTTCTTCTTCCTCTTCTTCTTTTTTCTTCTCCTCCTCCTCTTCTTCTTCTTCCTTTCCTTTTTCCTCTTCTTCTTCTCCTTCTTTCCTGTTTTTTTCTTCTTCTTCTTCCTCTTCTTCTTTTTTCTTCTCCTCCTCCTCTTCTCCTTCTTCCTTTCCTTTTTCCTCTTCTTCTTCTCCTCCTCTCCTGTTTTTTTCTTCTTCTTCTTCTTCTTCTTCTTCTTCTTCCACATCTTGTTTTTTCTTCTCCTCCTCCTCTTCGTCTTCTTCCTTTCCTTTTTCCTCTTCTTCTTCTCCTCCTCCTCTTCGTCTTCTTCCTTTCCTTTTTCCTCTTCTTCTTCTCCTCCTCTCCTATTTTTTCTTCTTCTTCTTTTTCTTTCCTAAAACTGAACTAAACCTAAAACTAAACCTAAATCTAATCTAAACATAAACCTAGAACTAAAAAACAGAAGAAACAAAAGGAAAAAACTAAATCTAAACCTAAAACTAAACTAATACAAAACCTAAACCTAAAACTAAAACTAAAACTAAAACTAAATCTAAACTAAACATAAACCTAAAACTAAAAAAATAGAAAAAAGGAGAGGTAGAGCTCACCTGGGCCGGTGGAGGAGGTGGCCGGTGGAGGAGGGGGGCGGGGCGGCCTGGGGTGGCGGCGCCGGTCCCAGGGTGGTTGGCGGGGGGGGGGGGCGCGGGGGGGCGGGGGCGCGGCGGGGGCGACGGGGCGGGCGGCCGGTGGAGTGACGACGCCCGGGGCGGTGGGGCGGGGGGCCGGGTCGCCGGGGGGCCTGGGCGCGGCGGCGCCGAGACGGGGCGGGGGGTCGGGGCGACGGGGCGGTGGGGCGACGGGGCGGTGGTGCGACCGGGCGGCGGCGAGTGGTGGGGCCGGCGGCGCGCGTGTGTGGGAGGGAAACAGAGAGAGAGGGGGGGTGGGGCGCGCCGGCTGTTAGATACGTTTAATCTTTGCCGTCCGCCACCTTTGTCGTCCGCTAATGTGCCCTTTGCCGTCCGCTAGCGGACGGCAAAGAGGGGGGCCATTAAGTATTTTTTAACCAGCTCCTCAGTGGGGCCCCCTCAGGCTGATGGCAAAGGCTTTCTTTGCCATCAGCCTGTTCTTTGCCGTCTGCTTTCAGGTAGCTGATGGCAAAGAGCTGGCAGATAGCAAAGTAGCTGATTCCAGTAGTGTATGTAGTCTTTTATGGAGTAAATTATAGAAAATCATCTTATATTTCTGAATGAAGGCAGTAATAAAATATTTGGTTTCTATTTGAATATTAGAACCAGGTCTGCGGTGGAGATGAAGTTCTCAAAGTCATGCCATGTGAACTAGAAGACCTGAGGATGAGTTTTACTGCTAAACTATCCACCTGTTGTGTCCTTGTCACCACGTGTTGTGAACTAGTGTTTTCCTGTAGCATTGTTGTCAGGCGTGTTCTCGAGGGTGTACTTCACCACAACAATTTCCTGGTTGTGCCTTCAATTACGAAGGGTGTGGTTCTTGTAAAGCTTCCCGACAAATCTGATGCGGACCATCTTCATCGTCATGTTTATGAGTGGAAAGACCTCTCTGTTAGGTTCTCCAAGGTTGACGAGATGGTGATGGTGCTGGTAGGCATCTCTCACGAAGTCCATGGCATAGTCAGTTATGCGGGGTACACCCAGTATGTCGGTGGCAAGAAATATTCTGCAAAGTTTAATTAGTGCAACTTTGCTTGTCTGTAGTAAGTACTATTGTTCAGTACTTGATTTGTGTGTGTGAACCCTGTATTTTTTAGTACTGTCACTTTTGTTGTGTGGTGAGTCTTGAGAATAGAGTATGTTAATGTCTGTCCACTCAATTCAGTCTGTATATTTTGAAGTATCCAGATCATCTTTTTTGTGAGGATGGTTTATCAATTATGGTTACACTCCAATATCTGTATGCATTGCAGGGTTTATCGCACCCACCAGGATTTCTAGTCCCATGGATGTTCGGTCCATATGATTTGTCACGACCTTTGTATTGTCCTGCTTGTGGGAGTAACCTGGGGCCTTGCATGCCACACATAATTGGACAATCAATCTTCTGTTTAGAACTTGAACATAGTGATTTCCTGGTAAGGATTCACTCATGTCACATCAAGTAAATCATATTCATTTATTGTCTAAATCTTATTGATTTAATGTCATGTTTTCTTAGTTTTGCTGTAATTTTACGATGCAGGTTTTGCCATGTGACATTCATCACAGAATAAACCATTTGGTTTGCTCTATGATGGTTATTTTTGTAGGTTTCACTTCTTATGTCATGTCAGTAACGAAGGCACTGTCGATTACTTATATTACTGGACACAATTGGATCAGTCTGTTGTTTGAGTACAATCTGAAGCACTATGATGAACTGTAGTTTGGTTTAACAAACACGCCACAATTAGTACTTCTCGCGTTTAAAAGAAATGAAGAAAAAAGACTGGATCAAGGTCACATAGACTAGTCAAGTTAGAAAGCTGATCATAGCAGACCAGAGACGATCGCTGCTATCTCACAGATCGGTACCACCTTCAGCAACAGATCGAGCACCGGCACCTTCTCCGACGGCACTTGCTCTAGTACTGACAGCAGCAGCAGCAACTCAATCTGATCCACCTGAGGATTGGGCACCGACCATGTCAGTGGATCAGGCTGATCTACCGGAGGATCGAGCATCGACACCGGCACCTGCTCCGACACCGGCACTAGCTCCACAAGGAGCACCATCTCCGGTAGCAGCGGCGACACTACCAGTTGCACCGGCACGGGCACCAGCAACGGCTCCAGCACCTGCACCAACACTTGATGTTGCACTTGCATCTGCTCCGGCCTGTGCAGCGTCAACGTATTCAGCAGTTGCACCGTTAACAGACTGGGCTGCAGTTCGCACTGCATATACCAAAGTCCTTACAAAACTGACGTCTCCACCTTCTTGTTAAGCATTGGCCGCCCAAGTGCTTCGTTCTTTTTTGTTTCCATGTCGTTTCACACGATTCACTATGTTGATCTAACTGTTTGTGTATGTCTTTTTGTTTGCAAACAGAGAATTCCTAGAGTTGCTAGGGAGTCGTTCAACAATTCAGGCGACCGTGGCCAAGTTTCTCTTACCATGCGCAGCCTTGGTTTGAATGAAGCTGCTCAATATACTGTAAGTACAAAGGATGGTCGCATGATTATTGATGCTAAAGGATTGTCAAGGTTTAGATCTAAATCAAATCTTGCGGTAGGGGACGATGTCAAAATTGAACTATCTCAGCAAGGAGAGCTAGTCCAAATTAACTTCAAAATTCTTCAGTAGCAACACACAACTGCCGAACTGATCTATCCTCCAAGAGATTTTGATGTAATAATATGGCATGGTGAAACAAGTGTCATGTGTGTATAAGTAGTATGACAGTATTATTTATCACGTAGGATATTGTTGATAGAATTGCAACTCCGATTGCTGGTTAGGAATTGTCGTTCGATTTCCTTCTAACAGCTGCTGTGCTTTATTCAATTTTGTATATTCGCCTTGTGCCAACATCTAAAACCAACGCCGTACAGATCTCTTGCAATATGAAATGCGTTGTGGTAGAACACATGGGCTCCCAAACATGCAGGCCCACCGGCCTGTGGCCCAAAGTCCAGAACCGTGAGCCTGTCTGAGTATTATATTCTGAGCTGAACCCCCATATTACGTTATATATATTCCCCTTGATTTTTCGTATGTACAAAGTTGTGATATAAAAGATTTTTATATTTCTATATAGAGGGAGTATCTCTTTGTCCAAAATATATTTATGTGTAACTAGTTACTCCTGCCTTTCTACTTCCTTTCGCTAATATGTGGGGCATCCGACAACGGGGTCCACGTGCCATGCACCGAATTAGAGTGCACAACTGCACGGTAGGCTCACCCCTGTAGTAGTGCGGCAGTAATGCCCAATGAGTCGTCAAATCACAAAAAAAACCCACCTTTCTAGCTTTAGCAGTAAGCTGGACGAACGAAGAATCAATATTTCACTAGGCCTGAATCCCCTTCTCCCTTGTCTGCTTGTTCATAGAAAACCCCCTCTCTCACTCGACCTGAATCCCCTTCTCCCTCGTCAGCTTATTCAGAGAAAACCACCTCTTGGCGATTGCATAGGGTTTTCTCATGGAGAACCTGGTACGAAATTTTCATCCTTCCCCGATAAATCCAAGTCCCTTGGTCGCGGGTAATAATAGGATGGCAACCGCCGTCGTTGATGCATTTTTCTCCTACTGAATCTAGTGTGTTTCATTTACAGTGACCAAAGTGCAAGGACCCTACAGGTTTCTACGCCCTCGGCGAGATGCCACACTTGTTCCTTCACATCCTAACACATGATTTTAAAACGCCCACAGTATGTTAATAGAATCCTCTTTTCAATCCGAGAGAGTGGGGGGTTTTGAACATGCTATCGACTAATTTGTAAATTTGGATTTCCATATTTGGATAAAAGGTACTAGTACCATGGTCAACACTGACGTGAAGGACAAAATTATTTCTAGATTTGGACAGCGAACACATTGTGTGCTCATGTTATTTTCCCTGTAGTGCATTCCTTGCTCTGCCAGAACACATGTACTCAAGATGGTTAGCCTTGCCATAACTGAATATACCAGTTTAATGGTCACATTGAAGAGAAGCCATGGATATAAGTTCTGAGTTGGGTTCATGAACCAAGAAGATTGCTGCTTTTTTATGGCCGAACTTCGATAAACTTTCTCAAGTGTTACAGACTGAAAGTTGGCGCACGAATTTTGATGGAAATAGAAGAACCTGGTATCATCTTCAGTGTGATCTTCCGCCCCGACGTCATTCCAGTAGTTCATCCATGTTAGTTTTGTATATAGTTCTTGCTTGTTGCCTCGATTACTTCTTAATCCACCTATTTTGTCTAACTAATCACAATTTAACTTTAGAAGTAGCAACGATTTGTGATTCCCTTCTCTCACGAAGATGCTACTTCTAACTAGTATTTCTTATAATTGGTGGCACGTGTAGGTTATTTCAAAGTTAAGCACACTACTCATTTGTTATTCTATAAGAACTCGGCTATTACTGATGGCACTGAAGTTGACTGGCACGACATCCACAAGTTCCTACACTTTATTGATCGTCTTGAGGTCCTTGTGGGGCGTTTCAATGGTGGAAGTCCATGTGGGATATGTTTGCCTCTGCTGCACACGTTGAACAGGTCCAAATATGTCGAGAAACTTATGGTACGAGCTATTTTCTGTTATATATGTTGTTCATAAACTCTTGCTTATACACAGTTTTATAGTTGTGATCTTCTTGAATCAGAAACTGCCCTGTTATATTGTTCATATACAGATGCCTGACCATGGTCGGGTCAGACTTGCGCTTGGTCACAACATTATGTTTATGTCGACCTACTCCATTCCCCTTGGAGGAGAAAAGATACTTATTCATGGGTGGTCTCAAATAATGAAGGCCCGTCCATCTTGGCAAATAGGACAGAAGGTTATGCTCATGCTTTTCCATGGCTCTAAAATGAATATCCTATTTATTGACCACATTGCGAGATGAAGCCGCTTTCAGAAGTTTGTGGATGCGTGGGGTGGCACCTGGGCCTTGTCCTGGGGCTTGGTGGCCTCACCCTTGGTTAACTGCAGGCAAAGTAGCACTGTTCGAGGCTTGCTTTGTACGGTTGAACCTATATAAGTACTCATACTACTTTCAGCCATGGTTGTTAAGTTCCCCTGCTGGTTTCAGTTAAGGCTGTTAAGTACTCTTTGCTGCTTTTATAGTATGTCGTGTTTATTCAGTCATGTCTTCCTCCAGAGCAAAAACAAAACCAGTTTCGGCGGGGCCGCCTGCTTCCGTCTCCTAAGGCTGGCTGCACCTCAGCGTACGCATCACTGCCCCACCGTCTCCTAAATCGTTAGCACTGACATCCAAGGCCTCACCTTCATCCTACTCGCGCTTTGGTGCGCTCGCCGCGGCGACGCCCTCTCGTGTTGTCAACATGGTCAACAAACAAGAGGAATCGGGAGAGGACTGTACGTGGACAGGATGACAGTAGGGGCCCACCATGTCCATGGTCGTACGTAAGGAAGTTCCTCATTTTTTGTTATATATACTCCATTGTCAGCGTATAGAAAAAGAAAATGCTTCCTCCTAGTGGTTTCTTGACATCTGGGACCCACGATATTGTTAGCGTGTATAGTCAATAGACAAGAAAATAGCACAAGATCGGCTGATACCTGGGACGTAGCTGCTCGAGCAATTTTTTTTGAGAATTAGCAGAATTTTTTGTTATTGTTGAGAGCAGGGTTTCAACTGGGCTGTGGCCCGTCTAGCCCAGGCTTATATTTTCCGTTCACCACATGACCAGCCCAGCTATTTTTTCTTTGTGAAAATGAGCCCAGTTTATTTTTTCTGAAGAATACCCAATCCAGGCCTACTTATTTTTCTATGCCCTCATGGGCTGCAACTCTTTCAAGACGGTTGCAAATCTTGAAAGTAATATGAAATGGGCTATAAATATAAAAAATAGACGAGAAATTGGCAATTACTTTATAATTTCTAAAAAAAAATCATATTTTCATATTCCAATTTCACTGGGCTTTAACCTAATTGAAATAAATCTTCAAAGTACTTTAAATATGGCTCGACATTTCGGTATTAAAAATAGACTGGACCCCACCAAAATATGCGAAATTTCGTTTAAATTTTAACCCCGACCCTGGCCACCAAAAAACGTAATGCAATAAATTACATAAGAAGTTGCAATGAGCTGTAAATTATTTAAATAATAGGGAATTTTCTAACTTGTGGGCCTATTAAGTTGACGTGTATGCAAGATTTTTTTACCTTTGGATGTCAATCCAATGGTCATCGTGCTTCTTCAATCTCTGATCTTCTTGCTCCAGCTGTCAAATCCAGCGCCGGCGGGACCGCCTGCTCCCGCCTCCCGTGGCCGGCTGTGTTGCTGCGCATGCCTCACCACCCCCTACTACTCCCACTGCTGGCCAGGCCATCCCTCTACTCATCCACATCCCACCACTGTTGTGGGTTCGCCGTCTTCGGGTCATTCCCTTCCTGGGTCTCGCCGTCGTCCATCGTGCTGGTGTTCTCGGCACGGCGTGGTCAATGTTGTCAACAAATGACAACATTGGAAGAGGGATATACATGGAGAGGCTGATAGTTGGGACCCACATGGTCCATGGCCGCACGCGAGCGGGTACCTCCTTATTACGCCAAAAAGAATGAATCCTCCCAATGACAGCTGGGACCCACCAGCTATATCTCGGCACGGAAGTAAGTGCCTCCTTATTAAGAGAAAAATAACGATTGCTCCCCATGACAGCTGGGGCCCACCATATTTGGAGGCTGACTTGTGGCCCTACTAAGTTGACGTGTACGGAGGGCTTTGTCAACTTAGTCAATAAACGGTTCTATCACCAGTGACTGTTGGATTGTTAACATCCAACGGTCGCCCTGCTTCTTCAACCTCTGATTTTCTTGCTCCAACCGTCCAAACCACCGCGTGCTCCTGCCTCCCGTGGCTGGCTGTGCTGCCGCGGAGGCCTCACCGCCCCTACTACTTCCACTGCTGGCCAGGCCATCCCTCTACTCACCCACACCCCTCGTTATTCTGCGGCGACGACAGCCTCACACCGCAGCCGAACCAGTCAACCTTCGTACTACCCTCCGCATGTTCCCAGGCTCCGCATCATTCCCTGCCTCACTGTCGTCCTCCGCCTAGTGCTGTCCGCGCGGCGTGGTCAACATGGTCAATGAATGACAGCCATCGGAAGAGGACTATACGCGGTGAGGCTGACAGATGAACCCACCAGCTACATCTTCGCACGCAAGGAAGAGCCTCCTTATTACATGAAAAAAAGAATCCCCCTGTTAGCTCGGACCCACCAGCTACATCTTCGCATGCAAGAAGTGCCTCCTTATCCTCCCTGATAGCCAGGGCCCACCCGGTCGAAGCTACATAGCATTGTCATTCTGGTCGCAAACATGTACGTACATACTGGTCCATCGGTCTTTCTGCCATGATGAACCGTGGCCCAGTAAGGAGCGGTAGATGTTCAGGGAGTCCCGTCTATATCGTGTACACATACGTACATACATACGGGCAGGGTCTCGAACACGTACTCACACATACATACGGCCAGGGCTCGTGTACATGGAGAGGCAGCGGGGAGCAACGACGGCATCCTGTTCATCGACAGCCAACTGGCTGGGTCGGAACGGAGAAACTGCATCGTGTTCATCGAGAGGCAACGAAATGTGTCCTGTTCATCGGGAGCCAACCGGCTTGGACGGAACAGCCGAGGCAACGAAATGTGTCCTGTTCATCGGGAGCCAACCGGCTTGGACGGAACAGCCGAAACGAGGCATGGCGTACCGCAGAACGGAGGAAACGACCTTCTGTTTGACCGCCTACGGTCGAAACGGGGTCCTATTCACCGGGAGGGGTCTGGCATACCACAAAACGTAGGAAACGGACTTCTCTTCGACCTCCTACGGTCGAAACGGGGTCCTATTGATCGGGAGGGGTGTGGCATACCGCATAACAGAGGAAACGGACTTTTCTTCGACCTCCTACGGTCGAAACGGGGGTCCTGTTCATCACGACGGGTGTGGCATACCGCAAAACGGGACTCCACGGGCTACTGTTCATCCATCGTCTACTGCCTTGCTCCAGCCTCCACGGGCTACTGTTCGTCGACCGTCGACCTCCCCCATCCTCCACCTACGACTGTACATCCACGGCGTCTCCCTCCTGCCTCCACCAGCTACTGTTCATCCAGCCTCCACCGCTCCTCCACTGGCTACTGTTCAACCACCCCTCCACGGGCTACTGTTCATCCAGCCCTCCACCGGTTACTTTTCATCTAGCCCTCCACGGGGTCCTGTTCATCCACCCCCAACCGGCTCAAAAGGGGTCCTGTTCATCCAGCGGTAACGACCTCTACTACAACGGGGTCCTATTCATCCAAACCCCCACCGGGAACTATTTAGCCAATCCCCAACAACGCTCAATGTTCATCAAGAGGCCGCAGGTTTGATCAGCTTCAGTTAGCAGTAGTAGCGAAGGTATCACTCGATCGAGTTTAGTTAATAGCCAGGGATCGATCGATCGTTCGGGTTCAGTAACGCGTAGCCAGTGCAATCGCTCGGGTTCAGTAGGTGAACACCTCGCTCGGGTTCAGTTAGAGCCCAATGCCTCGCACCCACGTGCGTATGTGTACGAGAGAAACGCGCAATCCCTCCGTGCATCGCTTGGCCCCGACCACCCACCGTAATCGGGAACTCCCCTATATTTTCCTCGCCCTCGCTTCTACCACGTTTTTTTCTATCATGCCGCTGCATCTCCGGCCCGCCTTGGACGAAAAGCCCATTTTTGTCATAGAAGTAGGAGCCCACCACATCTATGATAATACTGGGTTTTGTCACAATTATCATCATAGAAGTGTCATAAGCATGACAGAAAAAAAATCGTTCGGCCCAAAATGTCATGGTGTGTCTTTTTTTGTAGTGCCTAGTGAGTGTGGGCGATAGGGGGGTCATTCCCACACAACCCAGAAACCTTCGGGGATAGGCGAGCGGGTAGTGACGGTCGCCATGGAATAAACCTATGAGAAGCCGCCCCAGTCCCACACGTTACATCTCGACTTTACGTTTCTAATCAGAGAGACATCCCAAACGATTACACCGCTATAGTCGTGTGAAAAAGGTGGACACCAACATTTAATATACAGATGTGTTTGTGATAGGTACGTTATCACACACGGTTCAAGAATGTAAAATGTGTGCGGTGCCACTCTAACGTCAACATGTCCATTTTCATAATTGCGTGTGATTGGTATTCCTATCACACGAGCACACCCGTTTGAAAAATTTGCCACATTACCATGAATCACACGTGCATATGAGAGGAAACCGTGTGTGCGTCTGCCGGGCATCGCAAACGTTCCACATCAAAGAACCGTCTGCTCTCTATTTTTCATCGCACACGCTATTTTCTTTCTAGCCGTGTGCACATTATTTTATTTGCTCGTGTATAATTTTATTTTTCCCTATGATTTATTATTCGAATTGGAAATTTTGAAATACGAAACAAGCAATTCAAATTCTCAGCACAATGGTTCAACAATGAATCCATAAATAAAATTGGCAGTACAATATGTTCAGTAATTACATGATTAGACATCAATTAACAATGATGAACCACAATATTTAGAGGTGGTAAAGGTGAAGAGACAAGTTTAAATCATTTTGACTGCCGATGGTGTTGAAGAAGCGGAATGCCCATAATGTGCCTTCCTGCATGCCATAGGCACGAGAAACTCTTGTCCAACCCCTTATGACGATCGCCCGCCCATCCTTCCACTACTAAGGAAAACCCTAGTAGTAGCGCGGGTTTAATGCCCACTAGTAGCGCGGGCAGCCGCGCTACCAATGAGGCGCTACAACTATTACTTAGCAGTAGGGCGTGCGACAAGCGCTACTGCTAAGACACATAGCGGCAGTGCTTGTTCTATCCCGCACTGCTGCTAATCTAGCTAGTTGTAGCGTGTTTACTATCCACCGCTACTAGTACTCTTTTTTTTCATTTTTAGTTTATTTATGCGCTGTTATACAAATTTTGGTACAATACCAATTATGAGGTTTATATCATTATGTCCATAATAGTGTGTCAAATGAAGGTGGATTAGGTTCAAGTGGAGGCAATATGTGGTGCATGTCAAAAGTATACTACTAATCCAAACTTGATCTAGTTTGGACTAGTAGTACCTTCGATGTGCACCACATGTTGCCTCCACTTGAATCTAATATGGCAGCACAAGCTATTTAATCATCATCATAGTCATTACCACCAACAGTATTTATTTAATCACCATAGTCATACTGTAGCACATCATCATCTTCAAACCCATTCTAGCTAGCTAATCACCACCAACACTAGATGCGGTAGCTATCTAATCACCACCAACACTAGCTAATAATAATCATCATAGTCATTACCACCAACACTAGCTATTTAATCATCATAGTCATAGTAGCACATCATCATCTTCAAACTCATTTCTAGCTAGCTAATCACTCCTGCCGCTCTCTCTCAGGTAAAATAACATAAAACATGTGTAGCTCTCCTCCTTCATCAAGTTGGAGCATGCAGATGAACTTATCTCCTAATCGTGGGTTGCCCTTGTGATTGCTGCCCCCTAGTACTTCTCTGTGATCGTTCACAATTTTGCTCCGGTCTTTCACTATTAAGCATTCCTCGCTATTAGAAATCCTGAATGCACTAAAGTGCATTGTAGGATATCTTGGCCGTAAGCTAACAATATTCATGGTACCTTTAGTATCGATCCAATCAGGCACAAGATTCATCAGGAGTCCCTGCTGAAGAACATCGTATAGTAACATACTTAGCAATGAAGTTTAGCTTAAAAAATAATGTATGCAAAAGATGCACTGAGGACAAATAGTCAAAATCTTACCATCTTTCCTAAATAGATGTGACTGTAGTTCAGTACGAACACTATTGGTCGCATGTTTTGAGTACTAACATTTGTAAGTGGAGGAAGAAAATTTGTCTTGACAGTATGAAGATCCTCAAGCCATGAAACATAATGACTTATCTCCTTGCAGTTTAGTTCAGCCCCGGGACAGTAGTAGGTCCTGTCTACCAAGCGCTGGACATGTTTGCTTGAACAGAAATAAGCTGACAATAGAAATTAGTTGTCAACTATTTTTGAATAAACAATATCAAAGACATAAATATGGTTGAGAAACTCACATAATGGTATAACTGGAGGCGTCTGCACATCGACCCAGATGTCGATATTACCTTCAATATCTTCTTCCGGACGAATATCAAAGGTGATAACCATATCAGGCTCAAATGCATAAGTCTTGCATAGTGCTTGCCAAGTTTTGCATCCAAAATAGGTGTAGTCATCTGCGTTGTATAATTTTTCGTGGAAAATACGACCATGCCCGGTCTTCAAGTAAACTCTCTTTACCTCCATAGTACAACTGAAACCTATCTTATCCAAGACAAAAACTCTTGCATGGCAGGGGATACGCTAGTAGAATAGTAAAGAAATTAAATTATAAGTTGAAGCAAATGAAGGACATGTCATGCTTAATTACGAAAAAAGACATGCCGTTGTGACTTACTGTATCCACTTCGAAGTTATCGTCTAGCTTGATGCTGAAGCGCCTATCATCATCTAGGAAGATTCCATCGCACAGGCCATGCTCGTCTTCGCAGTATTTGCAAATACCTAAATCCTTTTCGTCGTCAGACATTTCCTATGTTCATAGTTGAAAAATTAATTGAAAATCGATCGAAGACAACTACCAGGATACTCAACACACAAATACGGGGCACTCGATATTTCCTACATATTCTGGCACAAGTCATGCCAAAATTCAAGGAAAAATCCGGCTTGACCTTTGCTAAAATAGGACATATCGAGCGCCTGAAATTTGCCGGAACTAAAATGAATCAACACTCCGGCAAAACATAGGCCACTCGAAGGTGTAACCTGCAAACATGACCGGCCACTTGGGCAAGCACATATCCTATTTGAGCAACACAAGATATACACTTCAAAATATCTTATAGGACTCATATTCACATGAGCATTCAATAAGCAAAACCAAATCATAAAATAAATAAGTATTCAAATTAGCATGCATTCAATAAGCAAAAGTAAATCATCTCATGCGTCCATACGTCATCGGATATTATCACTAATACATCCCGAATACTATCATACATATAACATCACTAATACAACTAAAACCCTAGCGCACGATGGGAATCGGCGCGGGCGGTGGACACCCACAGAGAAGGAACCATCACAGGATCATAACTCCAGTGAGATCCCTGGAGAACCTGCCAGGTATTGGAGAACCTGTGCTCCAACGCTAACAAGTAGCGACGGACGTGCGTGTCCTCCTCATTGACACGGTGACGCACAACCTCCGCGGGGTCCTCGAGCCTCTGGACCGTCACTGGCCCACGCGGCCGCCACCAAAGAAGGTTCGGGTCAACGATGGGCTGACTCCTCACCAACTCCTAGTACCACCCCGGTGGAGCCCAGTCCCGAACATGGCCCATCTAGTGAGCAGGTGTCCTCCGCCGACTCGACGACGAGGATGCGGGATAGGCATCGTCGACGTCGATGCGAGAATAATTGCTTTAACTAAAAAAGTAGACTAGTTCTATTAATTTTTGTACTAAAAATAAAATAGTTGTATTAACTCAACTAGTTCAATTAAGCACTTACTATAAATAAAAATAAAATAGTTTCTGCTAAAAATAAACTAGTTCAACTAGTTATATTAATTTTCTTACTAATTCTACTAAACACTTACTAAAAAGAGTAAATAAACTAGTTAGATAAACTCTAAAATTTAACCCTAACTGATGAACTCTAAAATTTAATGAACCCTAACTAATTTGATGAACTCTAAAATTTAACCCTAACTAATTTGATGAACTCTAAAATTTAATGAACCCTAACTAATTTGACGAACTCTAAAATTTAACCCTAACTAATTTGATGAACTCTAAAATTTAAACCTAACTAATTCAATGAACTCTAAAACTAATTCTATTTAACAACTAGTGCCATAATTAGCATCTAATTTGATGAACCCTAACTAATTAGATGAACTCCAAAATTTAACCCTAAGAAACCTAGCTAGGCAGAGGTAGGGGAGGAGGAGGAGGAGGGCGTGCTCACCTCGGGCGCCGGCGGAGTTAGGGAGAGGGGCACGCGGCGTCGAGGTCGGGAACATGGTCAGGGTCGGGGCGGCAGGCACACGGCGGAGGGCGGCGATGTAGGGGGGCGTCGAGGTCGGTGTCAGGGGCGGCGTCGAGGTCGGGGTCGGGGTCGGGGTCGGGGGCGGCGTCGAGTGTGTGCGGAGAGCGACGGGTCACGCGTGGCGGCCGACGGCGATGCAGGGCGGGGACAGCGGAGGAGTAGGGATTTGGGGGAAGTGGCCGTGGGGTAAGAACAAACCGCACAGTTAAGTCAAAAGTAGCAGTAGCGCGTTCCAGGAAGTGCGCCACTGCTACGATAGGTATAGCATGTTTTTTAACAAGCGCTACCGCTATTCCTTTCTCTTTTTTATTTGCTTTCCATTTAATTTTATTTTCGTTAGCAGTAGCCCTATTGTACCCATTATGTTTTGTGGATGTTAAAAATAGATAGAACAGGGTACAACTATTAATTCCAATAGGCTAAACAGCATCCTAAGTCATGTTTTGTAAGTTTGTAGCCATTGAGATGCAACTGTTTAGAAATGGATACAACTGTTAATTGCAACAGTCTTAATAGCCATTGAAACTGGTACTAATAAAAATGCAATTGACAGAGTTAAACATCACAAGGCAAGTGCTGCCAAAGCAGAGAATGGCCCAGTTGTCTATAAACACATAGGGAAAGTAGATAAAACGTGTTAGGCATGTATAATACAACATGCTTAATACATCGACTGTACAAAACATAGCAAATAATTGCAAATAGTATTGGTAAGATTGAACTAGTGAGTACATACTTGGTATGTCCTGAGAGATAGTTGCTGGGGCACTTCATCTTGGCCAGAGCCCGCCCAAAGTCAGCGGCCGCAGCGGTGAGCTGTTCCTCCGGGTCGAAGGATGGATCAGTGCCACTAACATGTGTACCTACAGGCAACCAGTAAATGGTAGAAGTTAAACTGCAATTGCACAAGATGTGAAATACTGTAAGACATGGGATGCAGCTAACCTCGACGGCAAACAACGGCATCGGCCGTTATGACCCTACGTAAGTACATGCATAGGCATGTTAAGTACAACACGGTTAAGATCCACCAAAAATAGCAAATGGGCAGCATTTCTAGTGATATCATAAGTCATGTATTGTAAGTTTGTTGATGGTATTGGTGAAATTGAGCTAGACAGTTAATACTTGAACACCACACAGTGTGCAGTATTGAAATAAACAAAGCACGAACATGCTTCGTACATCAACCGTCAAAACAAAGCCATTGCAATTGGTATTGGTAAGATTTAGCTGCTCAGATCATACCTGTTAAGTCCTAGGGGGTAGTTGCTGGGGCACTCCATCTAGGCCAGAGCCTGCACCATGTCGGCGGCGGCAGAGGCGAGGTGTTCCTCCGGGTCAACACGCACGACGGCCATCGTGCCATGGATAGTCATCAGCTCCTCGACCTCCACATGATATGTGGTTGGGCTTGCACGGCGATGCTCTAGAGGTAGGGGCAGTGGGGATTTGGAGCCATGAGGATGTTTCGCAAGCGTCGTTTAAGCAATCAGGGCAGGGGCGTGATAGAGATTGGTGGGTTACCTGACTGGATCCGAGCAGAACGTATATGTGGTTGAAGCTGCGGTTGTGGCGGCGGCGGCGGTTTGAGCTACGGGTAGGGGAAGGGGGAGGGGGCAGATACTGATGAAATTTGATGGGTGGGGATGTGGTTGGAGGAATAAATTCTAAAATCGCGCGCGTAATGAAAATTTCACTACGAAACTTGAAACTTGGGCGAGGGAAACACACAACACAAACGAAGTGCGTAAAATACTCGTGTGCGAGAAAAGAGAAAATTGGCAGATCCCATCTGCAAAAAATGTACACGTGTAGTTGATTTTTTCGGTCAATGGTACGCCTGGTTTATTAGGAATCATCGCACGGGTGACTGACTTATGGAGCATTAACGCAAAAAACACACACGGGTACGCCATAGAAACTGTATGTTTTGTGATCTTCTAGTAATTCTTATATATATCAGCATCTCCAACCGCACCTAATTTCAAAAAATCTCTTCCATTGTATCATGATTATTCAATGTACATGAACGAGGCAAGGTGACACCCGATGAGCAATCATCGGTTTATGAAATGCAATCAAGTGTCAACCTGCCTCGCTCGCGTAGCCAGATTTGATCCTATGCAACAAGGGAGAAGCTTGCTACCATCCGCCGACGCAGAAATTTAAGCCAGTGTGCGGCCAACTCGCGCGGCGAGGTGGGACTAAAAACCAGTTGCGGCCAGCTCTAGTCTCCTCCGGTGGCTGCGGGCGGACGTTTTGGTAGTATTTGGGGCCAGGTGCGGCTACAAAACTTCAGTGAACACATGCTAATCAACACTCAAAGCCCTCAAAGGATGCGCTTACCGACATTTTACGTTAATAACAGATTGTACAAACATAAAGTACTACTGGTAATTTGCTCTAAGACTACGGGCGACACATGCACTAACTACTTCTCACATGCTGCCATCAGGGCATGCTGGCCAGACGCCCGCGTTCTCCTTCCCGGCGTTGTAGGCGATAGCTCACCATGCTTCAATCTCCGCCAAGCTCTCCTCAGCACAGTGAGCGACCTCTTCTTTCTTGCGGCGGCATGACTCTCTTTTCTTCACTGCTTTCTGCCTTTTTCCGCTCCTTCTGTGCGGCTTTGGCCGCCTCTAGATCCACAGCCCATTCGGACATGGCGGCCTCAAAGTCCGCCCACATAACTATGTGGCCGGCGGCGGCGATGAAATCAGCACGGCGAGATGCCATCGCTTCCTTACCATGTGTGCGGTCGCGGGCGGCGAGGAACGCGACGCGGCGGGATGCCATTGCTTCCTTACCAGTTACTATGCGCCGCGGTGCCATGGGCGATGCTTGGACAGAGCTCTAGGATGGAGGAGCCAGGAAGCCATACAGTGCGGTGGTTTTTAAGAGCTCAACGCCAAATTATAAAGGAAATTTGGCTTCCCTTACAATTTGGCTCGTTCATTATCGCACACGGTTCATCTCCGCCGCCTCCAGAAACAGTGTGCGCGGAGCCTATTGTGTGTTGCATTATGATTGGCCGGAACCCCAGCCACGCGGATCACACGTGTGCACCGTGGGATGCACCACGATCGAACGGCAATCCACGTCCCTCGCATCACACTCGTGCAGCTGTAGCTGGATTGGATTTATATGCGCTAAATGCCTAGAGAATGCACATAATCCCCTAAATATGGTAAATGAGCCCCAAAAAATGCCAAATTTGAACATGGTGATTTGCAGGCTGTATGTTCATCGTAGAAAAAAACTCTTGGGCAAAGAATGAAGAAAATTTGGATTCCCCTTCAATATTGGTGATTTCCCTCTCGAAATCATGGAACTTCCTCAGTGATGATTCGATTTATAAAGGGTGTGCATGACGACATAAGCCAAACCTTCTCAAATTTTTACCAGGGCATGGTGAGGCCATACCATGGCACCATGCCAGGCGTCATGTTTTCAAGCAATTATTTCATTTTTTCTAGAGTTGAAAACCCAATAAACAAATGTTTGTGGTTGACTATTGCCACACATTTCATTGAAATATATGCCCACTCCTCGTAAAAGGCATGAGAATTTACTAAATGGCACGAGCATGGTTTTCTAGGCTGTTCTTGTGCACCCTTTCATGCACCGATTGTTTGAACTTGAATTATGTGCATTAATACCTAGAAAACCCACATGATCCCCTAAATATGGTAAATGAACCCGGAAAAGTGCCAAATTTGAACATGGTGATTTGCAGGGTGTATGTTCATCATAGAAAAAACTCATGGACAAAGAACAAAGGAAATTTGGATCCCCCTTCAATCTTGGTGATTTCCCCCTCAAAACCATGAAACTTCCCCGGTAATGGTTTGATTTATGAAAGGCGTGCATGACGATATTAGGCAAACATTCTCAAAATTTTACTAGGGCACGGTGAGGCCATACCATGGCACCACGCCAGGCGTCATGTTTTCCAGGCATGTATTTAAATTTTTAATAATTTTTAACCCAGTAAACAACGCGTTTATGGTTTACTATTGCCACACATTTCCTTGAAATATGTGTCCATTCCTTGTAAAAGGCATGAGAATGTAGTAAATAGCACGAGCATGGTTTTCCAGACCGTTCTTGTGCACCTTTTCATGGAACGATTGTTCAAATTTGAATTATGTGCATTAATGCCTAGAAAATGCAAATAATCCCCTAAATATGGTAAATGAGCCCGGAAAAATGTCAAATTTGAACACGTTGCATTTGAGGAGGTATGTTGATCATTGGAAAAAAACTGAATCACAAACTAGGATGGAAATTTCGATTCCCCTTCAATCTTGGTGATTTCCCTCACAAAAACATGGAACTTCCTCGTTGATGGTTCGATTTATGAAGGGCGTATATGACGACATAAATCAAACCTTCTCGGCTTTTTACCAAGGCACGGTGAGCCTATACCATGGCACCATGCCATGTCTTTCAAGCATGTATTTCTTTTTCTATAGTTGATAACCCAGTAAATGACATGTTTGTGGTTGAATATTGCCACACATTCGCTTGAAATTTCTACCCATTCCTTGTAAAAGGCTTGAGAATTTACTAAATGCCACGAGTATGGTTTTTCCAGACCGTTCTTGTGCACCTTTTCATGCACCGATTGTTCAAATTTGAATTATGTGGATTAATGCCTAGAAAATGCACATAATCCCCTAATATGGTAAATGAGTCCGAAAAATGTGAAATTTGAACACGTTGCATTAGAGGGCATATGATGATTGTATAAAAAACTGAATGACAAGCTAGGAAGGAAATTTGGTTTCCCGGCCCCTTCATTCTTCCTGATTTCCCCCTTGAAACCATGAAATTTCCTCGGTGATGCTTCGGTGTATGAATGGTGTGCATGAAGACATAAGCCAAACATTTTCAAAATGTTACCAAGGCATGGTGAGGCCATACCATGGCACCATGCCAGGTGTCATGTTTTCCAAGCATGTATTTCATTTTTGTATAGTACCCAGTAAACGACGCATTTATGGTTGACTATTGCGACACATTTCCTTGAAATATCTGCCCATTCCTTGTAAAGGCATGAGAATTTACTAAATAGCACGATCATGGTTTTCCAGACCGTTCTCGTGCACCTTTTCATGGACCGATTGTTTGAATTTGAATTCTGTGCACTAATGCCTAGAAAATGCACATAATCCCCTAAATATTTTAAATGAACCCGGAAAAGTGCCAAATTTGAACACAGTGATTTGCAGGGTTTATGTTCATCATAGAAAAAAACTCATGGACAAAGGACAAGGGAAATTTGGATTCCCCTTCAATCTCGGTAATTTACTATCACACACGATTCATCTCTGTCGCCTCTGCGAACCGTGTGTGTTCACCCACACATGTGAAAGTGAAAAATAAAACCCTCACCCACTTCATCCCCACCCACTCATCGTGGACTCCTCCGCAACTCTGCACCTCATCAATTTCTATTGCGGCGGCCACCCTAACCTCGACGATTGTTGTCGGCGGGCGGAGGTTGCGCTCCAAACGACATGGGATTTCGCCCCTACCGCTTTCTGCCGCCTATCTGCATCAAAATTATTGACTGTGGTCGATTGGGGTTTTCTGCGGGATTGGGCCAGGGATTTTTCTCATGGAGAAGGTAATCAACTTAGCGAAATATTCACTCATCTCTTATTGGAGTCCATCCATCACTGTTAACCAACCGGCGGAAATCACAGTGGATTCATTTTTGTTCTAGCTGATTCGTGGGTGTTCATTCATGTGTCCACAGTGCAAGCACAAATCGGGCAAGTGTGGCCGCGGCCAGTAGGAAACGAAGTTCTATCTCACCATTCCAGATGACTTCAAGGAGGGCTCAGTATGTTCAGTCTCAACCTACCATGGTCGACATGGACTAAATTTGTGAACATATAACGTCTATTGCTACATTTGGATAAAAGCTACAGCGCCACGTGCAGCCTAGATGTGGAAGCCGATTACCCCTCCCCCATATGTTAGGCAAATATATGATGTATTGTTCATTCAGTTACTCTCATATTTGCATCAAATCTTTGTTACATTATCTAATTTTAATTATATATTTTTGTACTTTGCTTTCATATACATATTGATCTATTCTATCATTTACTCCCATATTTGCATCTTGCTTTGCTATTTCAGTATACCTATTTTACGATCTTAATTTTCATTTCAAGCAGTACATCCCTTGCTTTGCAACAACAGGAGTAGAAGGAAATCTTGGGTTTTACTTTGTTGATGACTCCATGGATGTCACATTGATAACGCAACATGGATTTACAATGACGGTTAGCGTAACACTTGATAAAGATGGTCACTCCTATTTTGATGCGGACCTTTGGAGAAAAATGTCTAAGTGTTATGAACTGGAAGATGGCAATAAAATTCTAGTATGTGCACCACAGCCTGGTCTAATTAACATGGATGTTTACTTTCCCAACGTCATCAGCTGATCAAAATCTAATCGAGGTTAGTGTCCTTTCAACTTTCTCCATGCTGGCATATTACTTAGCAAAATCGGGGTATTTGTTCTAACTAATCCATCACTATTTAAGCAACCAATTTTGATTTCATTTTCTGACTCCGTTCATAGGCAGTAACAAATTCTATTTACCAATTTATGTGCACTATATATTCTTCTGCCATGTTCTGAATAAATAACACCTTTCCACCTTTTAAGCAGGATATGTTGGATGCATAGTGAACGATTTGTATGTTACTAAGCGTACCAAATTTCACTGGAAAAGACTTCAAGCATGTCATAAACTTTGTTGATTATACCTATGGTATAGCACAACGTATGAACACTGGATTTTGGATGGGATTAATTATACCTATGGTGCACACATTGAACAAGACCAATTGTGTGCACAAAACGCTCGTAAAAAGTATTATTTAAATGTTGCTACTCATAAACTATATATATCTTCAATGATATGTTACAATTGATTTTTATTCTACATTTTAACAGACAATAGACCCAAAGTGGTTGGACCCTTCCACAGACCCCGCGCAAGCGGGAGCTACATGCACTGGGGCTGCCCCTTTTTTATTTTAACAGAAATTGCCCGTTGTAGCAGTTCCTAGATCGATTTCCTGGCTTGGTCGAATTACACTTGTGCCTGCTAATAATGCCAAAGTGATTGCAAGGTACTGCATTTACCACAGAAATGGAACTATTCAAATTAACAAGTTCTCGCTTGTCGTGGCAATGCATCCATATTGGAAAATTGGAGACACTGTTCTACTCATGCTCTACCTAGGCACGGAGGGCTCTTCCTTTTCATTGACGAGATGTCGAGTCATCGTGATCAAGCTGCTTCGAGTGGATAGTTGTGCATGTTGGCCCTCAGCCTCTTAAAATGTGCTAGTTGTTACTATGCTAAGTATGTAGATATGGACCATATGGTTGTTGGCCCTCTGCCTCTTAAAATGTGATAGTTGTTACTATTTAGATATGGACCATATGGTTGTCAAAACCGTGTTATGAAGATCCTCCTTTTGTCGAATAGTGTAACCACTATATAATGTTAGTCAAATGTTGTTAGCCAAGTTCTTAAATTTTCAAGGAAAGTATAGTATCGTACACAGTCCATTGAGTTTAAGCGTGTTAACATAAGGAAACGTATGTGTAACTTACTAATCATCTCACACGAGTACTCGCAGATGCATCGTGTGCGATACACCTAGCCACCGCAAGCAACTAGTTGTAGTAACCGTCTGTGTTGTAATTTCTCATCACAAACAGTTCATCCGAGTCGATTATTTGTCGCGTATCACACACATCTCGTTTACATGACTCATTTGTGTTCTTTTGGCTCATCGGAAACAGTTCATCTATGTGAAATGTATGCCGCGTATCACACACATCTTGTTAAGTTGAACCATTTCTATTGGAAACAGCTCATCGGAAACAGTTCGTCCTAGTGAACCGTATGCCGTATATCACACACACCTTGATCTGGCTAACCATCTCTATTGCATTCCCTAATAGCACACAGTTCATCGGAGCGAACTATATGTCGTATATCGCACACACATTGATATGGTTGCCCGTTTCTATTGTTCTGCCTCATCGCAAGCAGTTCTTCTGGATCAACCATATGCCCCGCATCGCACACGTAACTAAAATCTGAACCGTGTTTGATGTCTCCGCCATGGCAAACGTTTTGCATCTTTTTTGACGGTTTTTACATCCCCGTTTGTGATTAATCCATCGCACACAGTTTTGTCAAAGGGTCTTTCATCGTAGTGTCATGTTAGCAGCATCCTGCAGTAGTGGAATCTCATAAGTACCGTGTGAGTGTTAGCAATTATGAAAGATTAAATTATGGTTGAGTATCTGAATTTGGTACATAAAAGATCTTACATTGACTCTTTCCGATGTTATGATAAATTGCAATTGCCTCAATGACAGAGATCATAGTTTGTTAGTTTTCAATAAAGTTTTTGATTCATACTTTACCTTGTGAACAAGTTATCACTTTAGCACAAGAACTATATGATAATATATCGTTGTTCTAAAGATGATCATGATGCCTTCATGTCTGTATTTTATTTTCTCGACACCTCTATCTCAAAACATGTGGACACGATTATCGATTTCGGCTTTCACTTGAGGACAACCGAGGTCTAAGCTCGGGGCAGTTGATACGTCCATTTTGCATCATGCTTTTATGTTAATATTTATTGCATTATGGGTTGTTATTTCACATAATGGTACAATACTTATGCCTTTCCTCTCTTTTTCTACAAGATTTATATGAAGAGGGAGAATGTCGACAGCTGGAATTCTGGACCAGAGAGGAGCAAATCTGAGATACGTATTCTTCACAATTCCAAATGTCCTGAAACTATATGGAGAATTGTTTTGGAATATATAAAAAATATTGGGCGAAGAAACAACAGAAGGGGACCCAACAGGAGGCCGCAAGCCTTGGGGGCGTGCCCTACCCCCCAGGTCTTGTGGGCCCCCTGGCCATCATCTGGTGCCCATCTTCTGCTATATGGAGTGATTTGTCCTAGAAAAAATCAGAAGGAAGCTTTCTGGATGAAGCACCGATGTCTCAAGGCAGAACCTGGACATAAGAAATCTAGGGCTCCGGTGGAGCTATTCTGCCAGGAGGGGGGAATCGAAGCCATCGTCATCACTAATGATCCTCTCATCGAGGGAGGGTCAATCTTCATCAACATCTTCACCAGCACCATCTCCTCTCAAACCCTAGTTCATCTCTTCTATTCAATCTTTGTCCCAAAACCTCAGATTGGTACCCGTGGGTTGCTAGTAGTGTTGATTACTCATTGTAGTTGATGCTAGTTGGTTTATTTGGTGGAAGATCATATGTTCAGGTCCTTAATGATACTTATTACCACTCTGATCTTCAATATGAACATGCTTTGTGAGTTGTTACGTTTATTCCTGAGGACATGGGAGAAGTCTTGTTATAAGTAATCATGTGAATTTGGTATTCATTCGATATTTTGATGAAATGTATGTTGTCTTTCCTCTAGTGGTGTTATGTGAACGTCAACTACATGACACTTCACCATGATTTAGGCCTAGGGGAAGGCATTGGGAAGTAATAAGTAGAAGATGGGTTGCTAGAGTGACAGAAGCTTAAACCCTAGTTTATCCATTGCTTCGTAAGGGGCTGATTTGGATCCACATGTTTCAAGCTATGGTTAGATTTATATTAACTCGTCTTTCTTAGTTGCGGATGCTTGCGAGAGGGATTAATCATAAGTGGGAGAGGATTGTCCAAGTACGGACAACACCCAAGCACCGGTCGACCCACATATCAGATTATCAAAGTAGCGAACGCGAATCGTAAGAGCATGATGAAAACTAGCTTGACAATAATTCCCATGTGTACTCGGGAGTAGTTTGCTTTATATAAGAGATCGTCTAGGCTTATACTTTGCTACAAAAAGGATTGGACCACCTTGCTCCACCTTTGTTACACTTGTTACTTCTTACCCTATACGAATTATCTGATCACAAAACTATTTGTTACTGATAATTTCAGTGCCTGCAGAAAATACCTTGCTGAAAACTGCTTGTCATTTCCTTCTGCTCCTCGTTGGGTTCGACACTCTTACTAATCGAAAGGACTAAGATTGATCCCCTATACTTCTGGGTCATCAGTGACAACATAAGAGACACTCTATATGATAAACATGGTGCTACTCTGAAGCACAAGTGTTGAAAAGGATAGTAACATTGCTCCTTCTCTCCTTCTCTCTCATTTTTGGGCTCTTTTGGCCTCCTTTTTTCCGGATACTCATGCCGACTTCTGGGAGAATCATAGTCTCCATCATCCTTTCCTCACTGGGACAAGGCTCCAATGATGATGATCATCACACTTTTTTACTTACAACTTGATAAAACTATACATATGACTATACGAATGCCTCTAGCAGTGAACCAGGACGTGCAATGATTCTACATAACATGTATAATAATGATGAATGCTGGCTGTGCCACAAACATCATGTCAGCTCTATGATCATGCAAAGCCATATGACAATGAATGCATATGTCGTGAAAATGGAACGGTGGAAGTTGCATGGCAATATATCTCAGAATGGCTATGGAAATGCCATAATAGGTAGGTATGGTGGCTATTTTTAGGAAGATATAAGGAGGCTTATGTGTGATAGAGCATATCATACCATGGGGTTTGGATGCACCGACGAAGTTTGCACCAACTCTTAAGGTGAGAAAGTGGAATGCACGGTACCGAAGAGGCTATCAAATTGCGGAAAGGTAAGAGTGCATATAATCCATCGACTCACATTAGTCATAAAGAACTCACATACTTATTGTGAAAGTCTATTAGCCCTCTAAGAAAGGGCTACTCGCATGCCCCTAGGGGGTAGATTGGTAGGAAAAGACCACCGCTCGTCCTTGACTGCCACTCATAAGGTAGTCACACAATAACAAATCATGCTCCAACTTCATCGCAGAACTAGAGGCTATACATGCATGCTTCGGGAATCACAAACCTTAACATCAATATTTTTACTAAACCACAATCATCCACTAGTACCCCCACATATTACCATCTTAATGTCGCATAACTATTGCAGGGAATCAAACATATCATATTCAATGATCTACATGAATGTTTTTATTATATCTCCCTTGAATCCCTATCCTTTATGGACTAGTCTTATAACCCATGCAAAATGCCATTACTATTTATTAAACTATCAAGAAGATTTAAGTGAAGCATGAGAGTGCAACTATTTCCATAAAATATAACCACCGGCATGATCTAAAAGATATAAGTGACGCACATAGAGTATGTTCGCGTTCTGGGATCAGGGGTACCCAGGCCCACCCACCTGCAGCCCAGCACATGGCTTCCTTGAAGGCCCGACGCGGCCCAGCTACAAGGACTCATAGATAAGACCCTCGCGAGGGCCCCAGCCTCGCGAGGAGAATGACACCAAGACCTCATGAGGAGCAGCTTCCCGAGCCTGCCTCCCGAGGAGCGGAGATCTCGATGCAAGTACCTCACCTCGCGAGGCACGCAATGACGTGAGCCATGATGACCAAGGCCAGACGGGCGCCAGCGGGTGCAGTCCAGGACCATTTCCTCTTTCGTGCTAAGGAGGCAAGGACGTACGCGGGTTCCCAAGAAATCTCCCAAAGGTTTCCATTCCCGTGTAACGAGAGCAAGACCACGAGCTCGGCAGGACGGATGTCATCGCCGAGCCCAGTGTTGCGTCACAACTAGAAGCTTTCCAGACGAAGACCACCTTTAGTCAGGACAAGGTGTACTCCTGTCCCCTTTCGAATTGGCCATTGTGGAATCCCTTCCCGCCTAAGCTATGAGGGAAGAGGAACAAGGCCACTATAAATATAGGTTACTATCCACCATAGAGAGGGGAGGATTCTCGAGCCCTCGCGAGGTAGTTCATCACTTGTACTAATTCATACTCATCCTCCTCGTGAGGCAATCCACCACAAAGTCATTGTAGGGTTCTACACCGCAAGGTGGCCTGAACCTAGGTAAGTGACCGAGTTCACTCTTCTCCCCACTTACACGAACTCGATGAGGCCAAGCCATGAGGCAGTGAGCTTGGGGCTACAGCTAGGCTAGATCTTCGCACACGCCCCAGAGTTTGAACCTTGTTTGGGTATGCGGAGCCCCGATTCCGACATTTGGCGCGCTAGGTAGGGGCTTGTCAAAGCTCTCCCTTATGCTTCTCTTCGTCCCTGCTTCATCACTCCCATGGCCAATGCCCGCCGAGTTCGCACCGAGCATTGGGCTGCTGGCGTCGCCCAGATGGCACCCCTGGGATGCGGTGCTCCTTGTCGCTCCACTTCTCCCACAGCTAACGCTGCCACCGACCTTGCTGCCCATGAGTAGAGGGACTCTTTGCTGCCACCCTTCGTGCAGCGTGATGGCCACAACACCACACCTTCCCTCACCCACTCCACAGTGTCGTCCTCCCACGCTCGTCGCGGGCCGGCGAACACATAGGCTGTGCTTCTCATGGCGTGCGAGTTGCTACACTACCACCCTGCCAATGAAGGCTACGACGACTGGCTTGGTCATATCACCGAGCTCGTCAACGCCGACGGCGAGGCCTCGGCGCCCTCCATTCGCTCCGTCCCTTGCCCTCTCGTGCGGGTGACGTAGCTCATGGCACACCTCCTCCTCCTCTGCACAGGGCCGACGCTGAGCCCAGGCGTGAGGCGCGTCCGCGCGACCCCGAGCAGGGCGCCAGCATCGTCGCGAGATGGGGCCAGCTGCCAAGTGGTGCAGCAGCCACTGTAGGGCACACGTGCACTCCCCACACCACCACGTCAGCACCAGGACCGATCCGATCTGGGAGCGGCAGCGCATGGGCGTCAGGATCATGACCCCCTCATGCGGGCCGTGCCCGTCAGCGCGGTAGGCTCCCGCGCCTTCACTCGCAAGCTGTGCCGCGTCGTTTGGCCCAGCAAGTTCATGCCAGACTAGCAATGAGGGACTCCTGGATTAGGGGGTCTCCGAACAGCCGTACTATATCCTTTGGCCAGACTGTTGGACTATGAAGATACAAGATTGAAGACGTCATCCCATGTCCGGATGGGACTCTCCTTGGCATGGAAGGCAAGCTTGGCGATACAGATATGTAGATCTCCTCCCTTGTAACCGACTCTATGTAACCCTAGCCCTCTCCGGTGTCTATATAAACCGGAGGGTTTAGTCCGTAGGACAACAACAATCATACCATAGGCTAGCTCCTAGGGTTTAGCCTCTACGAACTCGTGGTAGATCAACTCTTGTAATACTCATATTATCAAGATCAATCAAGTAGGACGTAGGGTATTACCTCCATCAAGAGGGCCCGAACCTGGGTAAACATCATGTCCCCCGCCTCCTGTTACCATCCGCCTTAGACGCACAGTTCAGGACCCCCTACCTGAGATCCGCCGGTTTTGACACCAACATTGGTGCTTTCATTGAGAGTTCCACTGTGCCGTCACCGTAAGGCTTGATGGCTCCTTCGATCATCGGTAACGATGCGGTCTAGGGTGAGGTTTTCCTCCCCAGACAGATCTTCGTATTCGGCGGCTTCGCACTACGGGCCAACTCGCTTGGCCATCTGGAGTAGATCGAGAGCTACGCCCCTGGCCATCAGGTCAGGTTCAGAATTTTAAACTACACTACCGACATCCATAGAGACTTGATCTTTGACGGATTCGATCCCATGTCAGGTGCGCCGCATAGTCATGATGAGCATGATTTAGCTCTACTGTTAGACAGTGTTCGGGAGATCACACCTGCAACTACTCCGGCCCTAAATCCGGAGCAAATTGCGCCATCCGAGGACGGGCGGATAGACCCCACCATAGAGGCCGCACTCTTAGTGGCGATAGAGCCGGATACTGACTCCACCTCTTACGGGAGCCATGTTGCCGAACCACTGGGTTCATCTCCGGCCACGGACTCCGAGCCGCCTACGCCCGTGCCTATCAAATCTGATTGGGCATCGATCATGGAGTTCACCTCCACGGATATCTTTCAGCACTCACCTTTCGGCGACGTGCTTAATTCATTAAGGTCCCTCTCCTTGTTAGGAGAACGTTGGCCGAACTATGTTCGTCCAGAATGGGATGCGGACGACGAAGAAATTCGCTCCCCACCCACCACCCACTTAGTAGCCACTTTTGATGAGTTAACCGACATGCTCGACTTTGACTCCGAAGACATCGACAGTATGGACGACGATGCAGGAGACGAACAGGAACCACCGCCCACAGGGCGCTGGACCGCCACCTCATCATATGATATATACATGGTGGACACCCCAAAGAAGGCGACGAGACAATGGAGGATGACCCCTCCAAGAAGCAACCAAACACCGACGTCAGCGGCGCCGCTCTAAGTCCCGCCATAGAAAAAGTAGTGATACTGGCACAAGACACATTGACACTCCGGATAGTGCCGAAGACGACAACAATCCCCTCCAGCACGATTTAGAGCGGGAGGGTGAACAAGCTCGCCCTCAGAGCGGGCAACAAATGGAGAATCGGAGGAGGACAATTACATGCCTCTCTCTGAAGACGAGGTGAGCCTCGGCGACGAAGAATTTATCGTGTCTGAGGATCCCGTCGAGCAGGAGCGCTTCAAGCGCCGGCTTATAGCCACAGCAACTAGCTTGAAGAAAAAACAACAACAGCTTCGAGCTGATCAAGATTTGCTAGAAGATAGATGGACCGAAGTCCTTGCGGCCGAGGAATATGAACTCGAGCGCCCCTCCAAGAGTTATCCAAAGTTCAGGTTGCTTCCTCACCTCGAGGAGGAAGCATTGAAACCCACATCACCAGTGTACGATGCGGCTGACCGGCCACCTCGTGGCCGAGATAGAGAGGCGTTTCAGCCTAAAGTTTAGCCTGCACCCCGCCGCCACTCAAACAAAAATACCAAGGCCCGGGGAAACACGCGGGACCTACAAGACATACTGGAAAGCAAGGCAAAACATGCAAGGTCGATATACGGGTCACGGGGACGCGCGCTAACGTGGGACGATGACCGTCACGCCGGATACACTAAAAGTAAATACGGCCGGGCCGAATACAGCAGACAAGGCTCATATGAACTGCGTCGTGATATAGCCCGGCACAGAGGCGCCGCACACCCCTATGCTTCACGGATGAAGTTATGGATCACGAATTCCCGAAGGGTTTCAAACCCGTAAATATCAAATCATATGATGGTACAACAGATCCCGCTGGATGGATTGAGTATTTCCTCCTCCACATCCACATGGCTCGCGGTGATGACCTGCATGCCATCAAGTACCTCCCACTAAAACTCAAAGGACCAGCTCGACATTAGCTGAATAGCTTGCCAGCAGACTCCGTCGGCAGTTGGGAGGATTTCGAAGATGCATTCCTTGACAACTTCCAGGGCACATATGTGCGACCACTGGATGTTGATGACTTGAGCCATATAACTCAGCAGCCAGGGGAATCGGCCAGGCAATTCTGGACACGGTTCCTAACTAAGAAAAACCAAATTGTCGACTGTCCGGATGCAGAGACCTTAGCGGCATTCAAGCATAACATCCGTGACGAGTGGCTGGCCCGGCACCTGGGCCAGGAGAAGCCAAAGTCCATGGAATCCCACACGACACTCATGACCCGCTTTTGCGCGGGCGAGGATAGCTGGCTGGCTCGCAGCAACAACACACAAAGGAATCCGGGCACTTCGGAAACTAAAGATGCCAACGGAAGACCACGTCGTAACAGACACAAGCGCCACAATAACGGCTATAACGCCGATGATACGGCAGTCAATGTCGGATTTAGAGGCTCTAAATCCGGTCAGCGGAAAAAGCCATTCAAAAGAAGTACTCCGGGCTCGTCCAGTTTGGATCGCATACTCGATCGCTCGTGTCAAATCTACGGCACCCCCGATAAGCCAGCCAATCACACCAACAGAGAATGCTGGGTGTTCAAGCAGGCCGGCAAGGACAAGGACAAGGACAAGGGGCTGCATAGTGATGACGAGGAGGAGCCTCGGCCACCGAACACGGGAGAACAGAAGAGGTTCCCCCCACAAGTGAACATGATATACGCAACCCACATTCCCAAGAGGGAACGGAAGCGTGCACTAAGGGACGTCTATGCGATAGAGCCCGTCGCCCCAAAGTTCAATCCATGGTCCTCTTGTCTGATCACCTTTCATCGCAGGGACCACCCCACTAGTATCCGTCATGGCGGATCCGCCGCATTGGTCCTAGACCCCATCATCGACGGATTTCACCTCACCCGAGTTCTTATGGACGGCGGCAGCAGCCTGAACCTTCTCTATCAGGATACAGTGCGCAAAATGGGAATAGATCCCTCGAGGATCAAACCCACCAAACCCACCTTTAAGGGCGTCATCCCAGGTGTAGAGGCCCATTGCATGGGCTCAATCACACTGGAAGTGGTCTTCGGATCCCCGGACAACTTCCGAAGCGAGGAGTTAATCTTCGATATCGCCCTGTTCCGCAGTGGCTCTCACGCACTGCTCGGGCGAACCGCATTTGCAAAATTCAATGTGGTACCACATTATGCATACCTCAAGCTCAAGATGCTAGGACCTAGGGGGTTCATAACAGTCAATGGAAACACAGAACGCTCGCTCCGCACTGAAGAGCACATTGCGGCCCTTGCAGCAGAAGCACAAAGCAGCCTTTTAAGGCAAACCGCCAATGCGGCGATACAGCCCCCGGACACCGTCAAGCGAGTCCAGAGTAACCTGCAACAGGATCGCTTGGCACGTTCAGAGCTCGCTTAGCAATTCGGCCCCCGTCCCAGTCCCAGTCAAGCGACAAAATCCGTGCCGCACGTACATAATTACGCACTGAAAAAACCATGGGCACAGGAGGGGGCACGGTCAGGGCACGCCCCGCAATGGGGCTTAACCGCCCCAGGGGCCGCATACCTTTATCATTTTTCCCTTTTAGGACCTTAGTCTCTGGAAGCCCTTTCTGGCAGTATGATTGCTGGACACATTACGGGAAGGAACAACCAAGGAGGCAAGAAGCTAAGACGTACAAGGGAACCCCAAGTGGTCTCTAATAACAATCGACATACCCGCTTTTTATTACCCATACGCAGCTTGCCCTTGGATAGGACATGTCAAATAGTCCTATTTTTTGCTCATTGCACTACTTGTATCAGTACGCTTCGACGTATTATTTAAATAAAAATGCATAGCATTAGTCTATTATTGCATTATCCATCTTTTTTTTTCTTATATGTTCATTTACGACAACTTGCACCCGTACATTTTGGTATGGTTAGTATGCTAGGGGCTTTCGTTTACCCCATAATACGGCGTGAGAAGTCCGAACACTTTTGACAGTGCGGCACCCCAAACTTATAGCATTATATGCATTAGCTCCGAATCATGTCTTGGGTCAATAGTTGGGTTTGCCCGGCTCTCGTGTTTTAGTACCTTACGTTCTGCTATATCAGCTAAGGTAGCGCTGGGAGAACTACTGCGATTGTGTCCCGGTTCTTCTGGACGAGCACCTCAGTAGAGAAAGTCGAAAACTGACTGTCATGATAAGGCGAGAGCTGGTCGCTGTTCGAGAGGAGTCGGCCTTTTGTACTTCGGGCGAGGATTCGGCCTTGCCCGACTTAGGCGTATATAGCGCCCCAAATTCGGTCTTCCGAATACTAGGGGCTTCGCCAAAATTTAAAATAGACTTCTATGGCTAAGAGAGAGTGATAAAGCCTTATAGTCCGATTGCCTGGTTCATTGCGCTGAACACCTCCCTCGAAGGACCCAAAATTGGGATAAAGAGTGCTCAGGTTTATCCCGAACACCTCAGTACTAGTTACACGGGGGCAGAAGCCAACGACTGGCCAACTCTCAGATTTTGTAAACGGCCGCACAGAAGGTAATATTTTAAATTCAAAAAGCGGTGCATAGCACAAATGAACTCGTTTCACATTAGAGGATCACATGAGCATGTTCATTCAAAAATGACATCTCTAGCACATTCCTCCGCCACAAGGCGGGAACCCTTCAGGCTCCTTGCCCTCCGGCGGCCCCTCCTTCATCATCTTCATAGCGTCCAGCTTCGCCCAGTGCACCTTCGCCCGGGCAAAAGCCCTACACGCACCCTCGATGCAGACGGACCGCTTTATGACTTCAAGCCGTGGGCAAGCATCCACAAGCCGCCTCACCAGACCGAAGTAGCTGCTAGGAAGGGGATCGCCAGGCCACATCCGGACTATAAGACCCTTCATGGCCTGTTTGACCGCCTTGTGAAGCTCGACCAATTGCTTCAGCTGGTCGCTCACGGGCATTGGGTGTTCGGTCCCAGTATACTAAGACCAGAACAACTTTTTCGTCGAGCTCCCCTCCTCAGCTCGGTAAAACTCCGCGGCATCCAGTACACTGCGGGGAAGATCTTCGAACGCTCCTGGAGAGCTCCGAATTCGGGTAAGTAAAAGGAAAGTTTACTTCACATACTTGCTCTGCATAACGAATGCCTTACCCGCTGCTATCTTCTTCACCGCATCAATCTCCTGGAGGGCCTTGTGGGCTTCAGCCTTGGCGCTCTGTGTGCTTTCAAGCGCCTTCACAAGCTCAGACTCTCGCGTCTTAGAGTCAAGCTTCAAGGACTCATGTTTTTTGGCGAGAGCCTCGAGCTCTTGCTGCACCTCGCCTACCTGGGCTTCTTGCTTTTCCCGCTCAATGCGCTACTTGGCCGCTTTGTCTTCGGCCTCGGACAATGCCTTCTTCAGGGTCGCCACCTCAGTCGTGGCCCCTGGCAAATTCATGATGATCCTATTATTTTACAACCCAATTTCTTTTTAATATATAGACAAGGTATTGCTTACCTTTGCTCTCCTCGAGTTGCCTCTTGGTAAGTGTTGGGGATATGATTACTGGAGGTAAACCAGCTAGGAGTGGCCGGGTTAGCTCCATGATGATAGAAGCCCATGAAGATGTGAGGATGGTGGCGCTTTACGAAGGCCCAAGGCCCAAAGGCGGGTTAAGGCCTGTAGATGTAAACCGACTCATTCATGTAACTTGTATTGTAAGTTAGAGGAATAGAGACCGAGCCGGACACATTTATGATCCGGCCTAGGGACTCTGTAAACCGGCGGGTGTCGGCCTATGTATATAAAGGGACGACTCGGCTGCGGTTTAGGCAGGACGGACAACAACTCGAGAGCCAGGCAAAGCGGATTCGCTCCCTGGTCATCGAAACCCTAGCAATACCAATCACAACTAGACGTAGGCTTTACCTTCATCGAAGGGGCCGAACTAGTATAAAATACCTCGTGTCCCTTGTCTGGTTTAACCCCTTTAAGCTAACCTGTTGCGATGGCTCCACAATTAAGTCCTTTCACAAGGACATCTGCCGTGACAAACCCACGATAGTTGGCGCCCACCGTGGGGCTATCGCATGATGGTTTCAAGTTCTTAAAGGGCAACTTTGATGGACTCAAGGGATACACTATGGGCCGGATGACGAAGAGTCGTCGCGGCAAGCTCTACATTGACAACGCAGGATGGGGTCCCAAGGCTGGTTCAATCGAATACGGGTACCGGGTCCCCTTTGGTGGGATTCACGTCTTCATCGGCAAAATCAGCGAGCCGGGCCCTGATCCGGACACCTGCACCGACATCATTGAGACGACTCAGCATGCAAGCCCTTCCCCGGTTCAGCCCGCAGCAAGGCATGTTTTCGTAGGTGTCATCCATGGAGCGGCATATGAGGATGGACTGGCATCTGATGCGGAGACCATTGTCTGCTCTGATGACGAATCTTCAATTGGAGATACCGAGTCGCTGTATCAGCTACAGGAAGGCCGGATTAGTGGAGGCTCCGATGGCGACAGTATTCTGGACCCCCTCGATCTGCCAAACCGGGTCGCGATCTTCATGGCCGGAACACAGCCGGCCCACACCTCTTCTACCGCCACGGCAGTAATCTCCTGTTCAGCAACAGCAACGCCAGTAGGGGCAGGGGCTCTGCGCCGCCTTCGGCTCAGATTTTATCCGATTTGTTTGACGCTTTGGCAACGTTCCTAGCGGCGGAGATTAATTCAGCAAATCGATATCAGCACAATACATAAATTGTAAAGGTGAAGGATCAGATAGCTCAGGCTAAAGCGGACTTGGTGGCGGAGAACGCCAGGATGGCTACTGAGCGGGCCGAGTTGGAGACTCAGGCTTACCGGCTTAGGCTGGATCAGAACGCCTCAAATGATGTCATGAGGAGAAGGTACCGATCGCACCTCCCGCCGAACTACGAAGCAAAAAATCTCTTCAACATGCCAGGAGCAGGAACCAGTAACCAACCGATCTATAACCGGATGGAGGCACCGGTGAGAGGAGCACCGGTTCAGCCGCGTGTGATGGACCCGCCTCGTCAGAATAACATTGTGCCGCAGTACGTTCCGACACACTCAGGGCATAACTCCAACCCGTTGGATAACATTGTAGCTTCCGCTTCACAATTAGCCGCCCTCCCGATTGACGGCGAGTCGCTAGTAGCGATCGAGAAACGACGGGCCAGAGAGCTCCTTCAAACGGCCTTAAACCAACAGCAAGCTTATTCGCATAGTCGCGAGAGGATTCATTTCACTCCTCATCCGAGTCGGAGCTACAGCAGACACAGTGAGGATGAACTGGCCGTGTCAAACAGCACACATCGCCGTAACTCGCCGCGAGGGCATAACCCGGCTGGTGGTGCTAATGCGCAGGATGTGGTGGATCACGGTCGTGCACGTCGAGAAGCTGAGTTAGCGGCACAACACGAGGCCTGCCAGCCCACTCCGGTTTGTCCTACCGCTTCAGTGGAGCCAGGCGTGGTCTTCAGTTCTTTAGGGGTGCCGTGTCTCACCCCCGCTTTGTGTAATGTACGACTGCCCAAGGATTTTAAAGGCCCTCGTAAGGTGCCCAATTACATTGCTGATTTACCTCCTGAGTCATGGGTGGAGAGTTATGAGATGGCAATGGAGATGTTGGATGTGGATGAAGCGTTGTGTGCTAAGTACTTCACCATGATGTTAGAGGGGACAACTCATACTTGGCTAAAAAGTTTACCGGCTAACTCTGTTGGGTCATGGGCTGAGTTGAAATACCAATTTGTCTAGAATTTCAAAGACACTTGTAAGCAGCCTATGTCAATTGTGGACCTAGCCGCTTGTGTTCAGGAAGATGGGGAGTCCAAAACCCATTGGGTGAAGTGAGTCTCGGCTATTATGCATTCGTCGGACCGCATCAATGCGGATACAACAGTTTTGACGTTGGAAGACAATTGCCGGTTTATGCCATTGAAGCAAAAGTTAGGAAGGATCAAACGTCATTGCAATGACATGTCAACCCTTATGGCCGCCTTGGTGAAGTATGTCGATTCAGATAGTACCAAGGACCCTGAGTCTAAGGATGACAAACCGGGGAAGGGGAAAAAGAACGGCAGAGCCAAGGGGCAACAGCATAATTCGGCAGGGCAGGGGAACAATGGTAAGCGCAAGGCAGACAACAGTTTGGACTTTGTGGCTAATACCAATGATCAGGATAACGGTCAGCGCCGCAAGGGTAAACAGCCCCAGCGGGGTGGAGGGTCAGGTCCCAATCTGGAATGCCTGCTAAATCAGCCTTGCCCAAACATGGATCGGAGGAGAGGCCATCTTCACATTTTTGGATGGATTGTTACATTATGCGGGAGTTCAAAAATTCCAATCAACTTCAATATGGCAATGGCCCTCCTGGCGGTTCAGGAGGAGGTTTCCATGGCCCGGGTTATGGAGGTAGCAGTTCCGGTTCAGGATTCCAGGGCAATCAAACCGGTCATGGTAATCAAGCTAATCAGGGTAATCAGGGAGGGTATAACCATGAAGGAAATCAGCTGCAACAACAGTCGGGTTATCAGAGCCATCTGAAGCAGTTGAATAGTGGGCAGTATCATGTCTTCACCACTAGCTTGTGTAAACATGATTATAAGCTGCACAAAAGGGCTGTGAATTCTGTTGAACCGGTAGTGCCTCAGTATTTGCGCTGGTCTAAACAACCAATTTTATGGAGTCGACAGTATCACCCACCTGGGTTGACAATCCGGGTCATCTGGCCTTAGTGGTGGCACCTCAATTTGGGGGGTATAAGTTCACCAAGGTGCTTATGGATGGGCGAAGCAGTATCAATATCCTTTACTATGATACCTTCCGCCGCATGGGCTTGACAGATAAGAATCTTAAACGGTCGAATACGGTCTTTCATGGAGTGGTGCATGGTAAATCGGCGTACCCAGTTGGCAAGATAGCCCTAGAAGTGGATTTTGGAGATGATCATGATTCAAGGTCAGAGACGTTGACTTTTGAGGTAGTGAAAATCAAGAGTCCGTATCATGCCCTATTCGGGTGGCCAGCTTATGCCAAGTTCATGGCGAGGCCGTGTTATGTTTATTTGCAGCTTAAGATGCCAGGTCATAAGGGGACCATCACAGTACATGGGAGCAGGAAGATTGCTTTGGAGTGTGAAGAGGGAGATGCGGCTTATGCTGAGTTGGTTTGTGCCACACAGGAGCTGAAGTTTTATAAAGACAAGGTTGATCCGGCAGACATGACCTCTTTGAAAAAACGAACTACAGAGCATGATCCGGCGTTGAAGTTTAAATCGGCTACATACACCAAGATGGTTGATTTTGTTCCTGGCGATTCATCCAAGCAGTTCAGCATCAGCGCTAACTTGGATCCTAAATGGGAAAGCGCACTCATCGAGTTCATCCATGAGAACCGGGACATCTTTCCATGGAAGCCTTCTGACATGCCAGGTGTACCGAGGGAACTCGCTGAGCACACACTTAATATAGATCCTAAGTTTAAACCGGTGTGGCAGTTTCTTCGCCGTTTCAACGAAGAAAGGCGTAAGGCTATAGGTGAGGAGGTAGCTCGGTTTTTGGCCGCAGGGTTTATCGTGGAGGTTTTTCATCCGGAGTGGCTGGCTAATCCGGTGTTGGTTCTTAAGAAAAATGGCACTTGGCGTATGTGTGTGGATTACACTGATTTGAGCAAGGCTTGTCCAGCAGATCCCTTTGCCCTTCCCCATATTGATTAGCTTATTGATGCTACGGCGGGTTGTGATCGTTTGTGTTTTTTGGATGATTACTCTGGTTACCATTAGATCAAAATGGCAGTTAAGGACCAGGAGAAGACATCTTTTATAACTCCCTTTGGAGCCTTCTACTATGTCTCCATGCCCTTTGGGCTCAAGAGTGCCCAGGCGACTTATCAGCGTTGTGTTCAGAATTGTCTTCACAAACAGATCGGGTGCAATGTTCATGCATATGTGGATGATATTGTGGTGAAGTCCAAGAAGGAGGAAACATTGAGAGATGACTTGAGGGAGACTTTTGACAACGTCCGGGTTTATAAGATGATGCTTAATCCGGACAAATGTGTCTTTGGTGTTCCAGCTGGCAAGCTCTTGGGATTTCTGGTGTCAAACAGGGGCACTAAGGCTAATCCGAAAAAAATCAACAATCACATCCTTGGCTAAACCGGCGTGCATCAATGATGTTCAACGTTTAGCTGACCGGATTGCGGCGTTGAGCCAGCTTATCAGTCGTCTCGGGGAGAAAGCTATCCCTTTATATCAGATGCTGAAGAAAATGGATAACTTTGTCTGGAGTGACACGGCTGATAAAGCGTTTGAGGAGTTGAAGAGGCAGTTAGCTGAACCACATGTCCTTGCGGCTCCGATTGATAAAGAGCCTTTACTGCTATATGTGGGTGCTAATGCCCGGGCTGTTAGTGTGGCTATTGTGGTGGAGTGCTAGGAGGCTGGAAAGGAATATCCGGTTCAACGGTCGGTTTATTATATCAACGAGGTGCTTATTGAATCAAAGCAGAGGTATCCACATTGGCAGAAGCTGTGTATGGGGTGTTTATGGCAAGCCGGAAGCTCAAGCATTATTTTTAGGGTCATCCTATCACAGTGGTCAGTTCAGCCCCTCTGGGAGATATCATTCAAAACAGAGAAGCAACTGGCCGGATTGCAAAGTGGGCCATTGAGCTTGGACCTCACGGGCTCAAGTATACACCTCACACAGCGATCAAATCGCAAGCAATCGTGGACTTCATCAATGATTGGACAGAGTTGTAGGCACCAGAGGAAAATCCAGATAATACTTATTGGACTATTCAATTTGATGGGTCCAGGCAATTGTAGGGCTCGGGGGCTGGAGTCATATTAACATCCCCATGAGGTGACAAGTTTTGTTATGTACTTCGCTTAATGTTCCCTTGTACTAACTATCCAGCCGAGTACGAGGCCTTACTCCATGGTCTTCGAATGGCTAAGGAGATGAACTTAAGCCTGGTTAAGTGCTTCGGTGACTCGGACCTGGTGGCTCAACAGGTATCTAGCACTTGGGATTCTAAGGACCCACTCATGGCTGCATATCGACGAGAGGTTGACATCGTGGTTGGTCATTTCAAGGGTTATCAAGTTGACTGTATAGACCGGCGCAAGAATGAAGTGGCGGATGCTTTAAGTCCCCTGGGTTCTCAGCGTAAACCGGTCCCACCTAATGTCTTCCTTGACGTATTACCTAATCCGTCGGTCAAGATACCAACAGAGGAGGAGTTGGCTATTCCTGACCCAGAGGCCCAGTTGGTAGCAGCTTTGCATGTTATACCGGATTGGACAGTCCCGTACTTGGTTTACATGAACTGGGGTGAGTTACCGAAGGACGAAACCTTGGCCTGGCAGGTAATCCGGAATTCCAAGTCAATGACCATAATCAATTGGGAGTTACGTCGTTACAACGTCACATGAGCAATTCAGCATTGTGTGTCTCCTCAAGAGGGTTGTGAGATTTTGCGGGAAATCCACGAAGGGGATTGTGGTCACCACGCCTGTTAAAAATCCTTGGTGGCTAAGGCTTTCCGTCACGGTTTCTATTGGTTGACAGCTCATGCTGATGCTGAGGGTTTAGTCAAATGGTGTGACGGTTGTCAAAAATTTGCACGCCGGGCTCACATTCCAGCTCAGGAGTTGAGGATGATTCCAATAACTTGGCCATTTGCAACTTGGGGGCTTGATATGGTTGGACCCTTTAAGAGATCCAAAGACAAAAGACCCACCTGTTAGTAGCAGTTGACAAGTTTACCAAGTGGGTGGAAGTAGAACCAGTTAGTAAGTGTGATGCAACCACGGCGGTTCAATTCACCAAAAAGGTGATATTCCGGTTTGGTTTCCCACACAGTATTATAACTGATAATGGTACAAATCTGTCAAAGGGTAAGATGGAGGAATTTTGCCAACATGAGCACTTCTGGCTTGATGTAGCATCAGTGGCTCACCCCCAGTCTAATGGTCAAGCAGAGAGGGCGAATCAAGAAATTTTGAGAGGTATTAAACCCCGGCTTATGGTTCCCTTAAAGCGGATGCCGGGTTGTTGGCTGGAGGAGTTACCTTCCGTGTTATGGAGCATCAACACCACACCTAACAGACCTACGGGTTACACGCCTTTCTTCATGGTTTATGGAGCAGAGGCGATTCTTCCTAGTGACATCCATCACGACTCGCCCCGTGTGGCGGCTTATGTTGAAGCTGATAATGAGAAGGCACGTCAGGACTCACTGGACCTGTTAGATGAGGAGCGTGATCTCGCAGCAGCACGTTCGGTGATTTATCAACAAGATCTCCGACGTTATCACAGCCGCCGGGTTAAGACCAGAACTTTTCAAGAGGGCGATCTGGTGCTCCGGCTCATCCAACATCAGACTGATATGCACAAGTTATCCCCACCTTGGGAAGGACCTTTTGTGGTCAGCAAAAATCTGCACAACAGGTCATACTACCTCATTGATGTTCGAGAGCACAAAGACTCATGTAAATCGGAGGAGGAGACCAAGCGGCCATGGAATATAGCTCTTCTTCAGCCTTACTATACTTGAGCCACAGGCTCTTTTTATGTACATACTTATGACAATGTATATATATTATATAATAAGACGGAGCCTCGAATAAAGCGGGGTCTTTGTTCTTTTTACATCATGTGTGAGCCTACAAGAGCTTCTACTGACAAATCTGCTTTTTATTAAACCGGCCTATACGGATCACACAGATTTTTACATCATGTACATACTTATGTCACACAGATATAAAGAAAATCACTAGGGGGCTTGGTCGTATCCGAACCATAGCTACACCTCTTGATCGGTTTAAAACCAAAAAGGGATATCACTAGGGGGCCTGGTTGTCTTCACACCATAGCTACACCTCTTGATAGGCTTCAAGCCAAAAGGAAATTATGTGGAACGAAAGAGAGTGTGTTGCATTAAGCACAGCTCAAACATAGGGAACTGTCGGCGTTCTGGGAACGCGGGTTCCCAGACTTGCCTGCCTGCGGCCTGCGGCGTGGCTCAAAGAGGGGCCCAGCACGGCCCATCTTCATCAACACAGACCCAAGACCCTTGCGAGGGGCCAAGCCTCGCGGGGCGGACGACACGGAGCTTTCTCAGGCACGGCCGCACCAGGCTAGCTCACGAGGAGGCGGAGAGATCAAGGCAGGGTACCTCACGAGGTGCCCGTGACGCAAGCCATGACGACCAAGGGCGCCAGGCGGGCGCTAGCCCGCGCAGTGTCCTCCTTTCCCCTTTGGTGCAAAGGGGGCAAGCGCAGCCGCGGGGTACCGAGGCATCAGGCAAAGGTTGCCATTTCGGTGCAACAAGACCAAGACCAAGAGGACTGCAAGACGGAGGTCATCGTGGAGCCCAAGACGGCGTCACCACCAGAGCTTTGTGCAGGCGAGGACCAACTTTAGTCAGGATAAGTGTACCAGATGTTCCCCTTCAAAATGGCCAATTGTTGGCGCCCTTCCCGCTCAATATTTGGGAAGAGGCCCAGGGCCATTGCCTATGAATAGGACCAGCCACCCACAGGGAGAGAGGAGAGAGGAAGCATCGAGGATCAAGGATCGGATCGAAATCAGAGAGAGAGAGAAGGGTGACCGAACTCCTCCTAGCAGTTCGACTCCCCAGCAAAGAATAGACCCTCGCGAGGTTGTTCTTCCTTGCATTGTTCATCATCATCAACCCAAGAGGCAATCCACCACACCACACACTGGAGTAGGGTATTACACCACAACGGTGGCCCAAACCAGTATAAACCCTGTGTCTCTTGTGTTGTTCTTTCCATAGCTTAGATCTTAGCAAGGCGGAGGGGTGCAGGTTGGTAGAAGGTGAAATCTCCGCGCGCACCCCAGTGTTCGAACCTCAAGGGTCTGCCGAAACCCGAAATCCGACATTTGGCGCGCCAGGTAGGGGTGCGCCAGAATTCGTCTTCCACCACCCCATTCTCCTCCGACCATCGCGCCCATGTCTGACGCTCGTCGGGCCCGCGTCGAGCGCTGGGCCGCTCTCGCTTCCCGCGTCGCCCAGACGGCTCCTGTCGGCAGGCGTCCTTGTTGTTCCCCGTCACCTGCTGTCAACACCGCCACTGGCCCGGCGGGGGACGAGCAGCAAGCATCGTCTCAGCATCCGTCAGTGCGGCAAGACGGCCGCACCGCTACTCCCTCGCTCACCCTAGCTGGTTCTTTGTCCCGCGTGCTCCGCGCACCCATGGAGGCTCGAGCTGTGCTCATCGCGGCAAACGAGCTCCTGCGCTACCATCCCGTCGACGATGTCTACGAAGAATGGCTCGACCGCGTCGCCGAGCTCGTCCGCGCCGCAGGGGGCTCTCCTGCGCCGTCCGTTCTGCTGCACCGCACCCCGCCCCGTGCAGGCGACGAGGCTCCGGCGGCGCCCCGGCCGCCTACTCCTCAAGAAGGCGCCATGGCTCCAAGGCGCGTGGCCCCTGGGAGGAACCCGCTCCGTCAGGTGCCAGCGCGGCAAGAGCAGAGCTGCCAAGAAGTCCCTCGCCCGCAAGAAGCTGCCCGGGCGCTCCCTGCTCCAGCACGTCGCAACCATGCTCCTGCTCCCGCACGTCAAGACCCCGCGCTGCTCCCAGCTGTAGCGCGTGGGGACACACAAGAACAAGCTCTCCGTCACCCAAGGCCTCCCGTGGCAACAGCAGGCTGCCGTGCCTTCACAACCGAGCTACGCAGCGTCGCGTGGCCCGGCAAGTTGAAGCCAGACCTGCCTCCTCGTTACGACAGCACGGCCGACCCTGCGGAGTTCCTCCAGCTCTATGAGCTGGGCATGGAAGCTGCCAACGGAGATGAGAAGGTCATGGAGAACTGGTTTCCCATGGCGCTCAAGGACGGGGCCCGCACCTGGCTCCTAAACCTGGCTCCAGGCATGATCTCCTCCTGGGACGAGATGCGCACCCGCTTCATCGCCAACTTCCAAGGTACTCGTGACCGGCCATCCACTGTGAGCGACATGCGCCGCATCAAGCAACAACCCGGGGAGACCCTGGAGAAGTACATCCAGCGCTTCAGCAACGCACGCCTCAAGATTCCCAAGGTGACCGAGGAGGCCATCATCTCAGTCTTCTCCGACGGCGTGCGCGGTGTCAAGATGAAGGAGGAGCTGGTGATGCATGAAGACCTGTGCACTTCCTTGGAGCTGTTCAACTTGGCAACCAAGTGCGCCAGGGCTGAGGAAGGGCGTCTCTCCCTCCTCGAGCTGCCTACCGCAGACCCAGAAGAGAAGAAACCCAAGGCCAAGGATGTGAAGCGCAAGGGGGCTGCCGTGCTCGCGGCAGAACCAGACACCAAGCAGGGCAGAGATCGGCCCGAACATTCCAAGGGCAGTCGATACTGTGTGTACCACGACCTCCACACCCACAACACCAACGAATGTCAAGAGCTCCGAGCCGTGCGAGAAGGAAGGATCGGCCGTCGCCCCGACCGTGGTGACCGGGGCTACGGTCGAGGAGGAGGAAGGAACGCAGGATGCTGGGAAGACCGTGGCCCACGCCAAGGGTGACGCGATCAACCTCGCGAGGATCGCTGGCAAGATTCGCCTCGCGAGGGAGACTGGAGGGATCAGCCTCGCAAGGATCGCCCGCAAGGCAACACAGGCCTCCCTCCGCTGCCGCCGCAGCCAAGGAGAAACGAGGACCGCCACCAGGAAGAGGGGGCTGGGGGCATCCAGGAGCCGCGCGCGATCGCCTGCATCCTGGGCAGGGCTCAAGCCCCAGCCTCTCAACGCATCTTCAAGCAGTTCGCCCGCGAAGTGAATGCAGTCCTCCCCAAGCTCAAAGCCACGCGCCCTCTCAGTTGGTTGGCGTGTGCCATCACGTTCAGCTTAGCAGATCAGCTCAAGTGTGCGGCTACAGCCGGAGTCCTCGCATTGCTTTGTTCCCCAATCATCAGCAACATGGTGGTCACCAGGACCCTCATCGATGGCGGGGCAGGGCTCAACGTCCTGTACGTGGAGACATTCAACAATCTCCAAGTGCCCTACAGCCAGCTTCAGCCAACCAAGCGTTTCTCCGGAGTCACCGACGGCTCCACGGTCCTGATTGGGCAGGTCCGCCTCCCTGTCAACTTCGGGGCACGCGACAACTACCGCACCGAGCTCATCGACTTCGACGTCGCTCACATTCGCCTGCTGTACAACGCCGTCCTTGGGTACCCAGCGCTGGCCAAGTTCATGGCCATAATTCACCACGGCTACAACGTCCTCAAGATGCCAGGAAGTGGCGGAGTCATCACGGTGCCCTGTGAAGAGAAGGACGCATTGTGTTCCCTGGAGCAAGCCTTTCAGGCCGCGTCACTGGAAGACCCGAATCGCGGAAGCAGGAGGCTTCCCGAGACCGCCCCCAAGAAGAAGAAGACATCGTCTGGCCCGGCCCCTCAGGAGGCAGGCCCCTCTGGGCCCGCGCCTACCCAGGGGGAACCTCCTTCCATCGCATAGGAAAGCGCGCCCGGCGCCCTCCTCAGGAAGGGCTCGGGGGCTCTCCCTTGGAGGGCCACCGACCTGGCTAGGGTCACGAGGGAGGCGCTTGGGCACCACATGGAGGCGTGTTTCGAAGCACGTTTCCCTCAAGAAGGAGTAAGGCAAGGAGAGCCAGACCCTCAGGAGTTCGTCAGCAAGGCCATTCAGGAGCTACAGGAGTCAAGAGTCATGAAAGGCGGCCGCCGCCTACCAGCAGTGGCTCCCCATCCAGGCGAGGATGGTGGGCTACGCGTCTGCATCGACATACCAGGGCTCAATTGAGCCGCCTCTCTGGAGCGTCTTTGGCCCTCGCGAGTGGGGCGCTGCGGAGGTCCATCCCACAGCTACGTTCGCATGCCTTATGGCTTGCCGAACGCGGCTGCCACGTACCAGCGCCTCATGAGGGGCATCAAGGAGGCACAAGAGGTCAGGCGTTTCGCAGCCCTGGCGGAGATGGAGATGGTCCGCGAGGAGCCACCGGCGCCTCCGGAGCCTCCCGAGGCCCCTAGGCCTGGGGGCTCGTGAGGACCGGCTTCCGCAGCCCACCGAGTCTGCTACACCAACAGTCCTTCGTCCTCAACATCATCAGGTGACATCTTTCAAGTTTCATTTCCAGTTGGGAGCGCCCCCCCCAGGGCTACATTATTTCCAGGCCGCGTGGGTCCGTCCCTGCGGCATGTATCCCTTTTATTTCATGTTGTTAGCTTACTTTGTTGGGGGCGCCCCTCGGGCTGCATCATCCCCAAGTCGCTCGGGCCAGACCCAGTGGCATGAATCCCTTTTGCGTTTATTTCCGGTTATGCGTTCGACCCACCATGCTTGATTATTTGATGCCGGTCCACGACACCTCTTCTTCTCCATGCCGACCACTTGCACGGTAAAGGGGGGGTACCTGAGCATCGCGACTCAGGGCTCTTACTGGCTCTCCAGCCCTCACCCTCTAGCCTTGTCCACGGCATCGCGACCTGGCATACCAGCGATGGCTGAGACCAGCTCGAGGGCTGGGACCCGAGGATGTAGAGTGCCGGCATCTAACCAAATTTGTAGGGACACATCACAAGATAAGGCCCAGTGCCAGGCGCAACCCGCCTAGAGGTAGGGCCCCGTGAGTCCCGCGCTGGCTCATGGGTGCCCAGATACACCTCGCCAGGCCCTACCGTGCCAGCCACGTGTCAGAGCGGGGCTGTACATGCCCCGAGGGCTCCTCTCGGAGGGGGCCCCCTCCCACGTACCAGTGGAAGCACCATGCTCCGTGCTGGCTGACGACACTGCCGAGGAGCGGCTATGCCTGTACACATACGGAAGCGCTATGCTCCGCGCTGGTGATAAACAACTGAGGGTGGCCCCCGGGCCGCATCAACCTCAGGGATCCCAGAGCTCAGTGTCTAGCCTCATCGTAACGCCTCCCCTCGGGAGTGTCGCGCGAGGGGGCTGGGCACAGGGGCTGCGCCTGGGTCACGCCCAGACGCACGCCGCCCAGCCAGGCCCCCCGGGCCTGGTTCGTCGTGCGTCTCTCCCCGAGCGGAGCCAAGGTACGAAGGCCATTTGAGTGTCAAGGGGGACTCCTGAGCATCGCGACTCAGGAGCCTAACTGGTCACGTAGCCCCTCACTCCTTAGTTTCGAAAGGCTAACGGCGGTTGAGGTATGCGCGCGGCCGGGCTCTGCAGACGTAGAACAGTAGATCCACCCACATCATAGCTCCCTACTTGCTGTTCGTGCACCAAGGGGGACTCCTGAGCATCGCGACTTAGGAGCCTAACTGGTCACGTAGCCCCTCACTCCTTAGTTCCGAAAGGCTAACGGCGGTTGAGGTATGCGCGCGGCTGGGCTCTGCAGACGTAGAACGGTAGATCCACCCACATCATACCTCCCTACTTGCTGTTCGTGCACCAAGGGGGACTCCTGAGCATCGCGACTCAGGAGGCTAACTTGTCACGTAGCCCCTCACTCCTTGGTCCCGTCCTGGTTTTCGGTCGGGGCTAACGGCAGCTGAGGTATGCGCGCGGCCGGGCTCTGCCGGCGTAGAACATAAGCAAGTAGGAAGGAAAAGCGTAAATCTCAAGGAATTCAAAAGAAAATATTATAGTCCACACTGTTATCTCAATGCCAAATGCAAGTTTAAATGCCTCCCCGAGGCATGATACATGTGCAGGAATTAAAGGCAGGACAGGAGCCACAACGGAGTCACTTGTCGGCGATGGAGCAGCGCGGAGTGGGTTCGCCTCATGGAGCAGTGGGGTCGGCAGCGCCTTGCTTCAGCTTGGTGCTGAAGGCCCGGAACTTCCCTAGCAGAGCCTCCGCGTGACCCTTCACGGCCTCGGCAGCAGCAGCGGCATGCTCGCCGCTTACTGGCTCCAGCAGGCTGTCGAGGTCGATGCCGGGATCGCGAAGGTAGATGTGGGTGAGGACCCGCGTCAGCGCTGCAGAAGATAGGACACGCGCCTCGGCCTCGGCCATGGGGCCAAGGCCAAGGGTGACATCTTCAAGAGCACGAACCAGGAAGGGAAGCAGCTTGGCGGGGCCGTCCTCGGCGCCAGCCAGCGGGCTCTCCAGGCCGCTGTCGTAAAGCATCCTCAGCGAGGAGCGAGCCTTCGCCTCCATCTCCGTGAAGGCCACGCGGTCCTCGGCAAGAACCAGGGCCTTGTTGTCCAGTTCGGCCTTCCTCGCCCCCAACTCCTGCTCCAGCGCGCCTAGGCGGTCGCGGCGCTTCCTGAGCTTGACCTCCCTCTCCTTGACGGCCGCCTCGCGAGCCTTCACGCCTTCTTCCTGCTCTTGGCGAAAGCGGACCTCTTTCGCGAGCTGGTCCTGCAGGCCTTGCAGCTCATCCTCCAGCACCTCGCAGCGACCATGGACGTCGACCACCTCCCCCAGGGCTGCGTCACGAGCAGCCTTCGCCTTAAGGACGGCCTGCTTCTCCTCATCGCAAGCCGTCGAGGCCTAGACCAGCGCCGCCCGAATTGAAGCGTCGGAGCGAATCCATCCTGAAGCCAGCTCCAAGCGCCCGGTCACCAAGCGAGGGTCGGCGCCAAGAAGATCCTGCCGCAGCCGGTCCAGCTTAGCAGCAGCAATATCCGTAACGGCAGGAGGAGTCGGAGAGACAGCAGTCGGGAGTAGAAGGAGAAGGCGGCAGCGCGGCCACAGCATCCTGAGGCGGAGTCTGCTACGCCCCAACGGCTGTAGTGGTGGCAGCAGGCAAAGGCACCTCGGGAGTCACTTGGGCCATGGGGGCTGAGCTCGCCCCCGTCGGCTCAGCCAGGCCTCGCGAGGGCGACCGGGCAGGAGAAGCCCGTGCCTCGCGGTCACCCTCCTTCGCGGGCAGAGGCGCTGCCACAGATGGAACCTCAGGAGCTCCCTTCGGCTTCTTTGCTGCGGGCGCCAGCCTATCCAAGAGATGCGGACGTCAAGCCTCAGAAGCAGAACAAGAAATAAGGACAAGAATCAAGTGCTTACGGGTCGTCACCAGTGAGCTCAAGCGGCCTCCGGCCAAATTTGAAGCCCGAAAGCCGGCTAGAAGGGTCAACCTCGGGAAGCTTGGAAACGGAAGGTGCGTCTGCGGTCCGCCTCGGGGAGATCAGACCGGTCCTGTCCTTCTTCGGGATCGGGGGCAAGCTCCCGCCGTCCTGCTCGTCATCATCCTCGTCGTCATCGCTCGGAGAGAGGCGGAGAACGCGGGACCTGCGCCGGGGGAGTGGAGCCCTCGACTCTCTGCCAGTCGCCTCGGAGTCAGGCCCTTTTTCCCGCTCCCCTCCTTCCTCCTCTTCGCTGGAGTCGTCGGAGGGCACGTCCACCGGTTCCTCGGGTGTTTCCATGGGCACGGGCCCGTCCCCGTTGAAGACGGGCATGGACTCCACTACCTGCTCCCAGTCGTCGCAGAGGAACAAGGGCATAGGAGCGCCCTCAAACCTCGCCACATCGCCCCCGACCAGAGATTGGAGGATCGCAGCCAGATCTCCGTCGGCCAAGGCCGCGGGGCTTGGATGGGCCTCCACATCGGAAGTGATTACTGCCGAAGCGGAGCCAGCTGGTGCTCCAGGAATTCCCTCAGCAGCGATGCACCGGTCAGCTTCGCCGCCGCCATGTTGGCCGGCCTCAGATCCGCGTCCATCTTCTCCAACACCAGCTTCGCGCGGGGTCCACGACCTCCGCTTGACCCCAATCGCTGGAGCTCGTGGGTTGCTCCGTGGGCAAGATCAGCCGAGGGTGGATGCGCCCAGCATCCGCCAAGACCCACTTGCTCCTGAAGCCCTCAATTCTTTTCCCGGGGTTCGAAATGGCAATGGCGCCACCGTACGCGATGAAGCTCGCGCACGCAGAAGAAGGACCACGAGAGGTCCGGAGGTAGAAGTAGTGGCGCAGCAAGGCCACTGAGGGCTGCACCCCTACATGAGCCTCGCAATAATAGGAGAAGATCGCCAGGAGAAGGACGGAGTTGGGGTGGAGATGCAGAGCCTTTAGCTTATAATGGCGGAGAAGGGAGGCACCAGGCCAGCAGCAATGGCGCTTACGAAGAACGGATAGAAGGTTCTCCCTTGACCCTCAGGGGTGGCGGAGCCGACCTTGAACACCTTCGCCCCGTCAATGCTCCGCGCCGCCGCCATCCGGCGCAACCTAGGCGGAGCCGGCCTTGACCCTCAGGACTGACGAGGCGTGATGGCTTCCTAGGTCACGCGGTCGGAGTGGATCTGGAAATTTTGGCGGAAGGATGGAGAGGTGCAAGAAAGGGGATCTGAGCAGCAACCGGATAAAGCAAAAAGCAAATCCTAGGCGGATGGCGCTCCTTTATCAACTCGCGCGGTTGCTAAGGCGCTCACGTCCAATCAACCGCCACGCGGCGCCCAAGGCCGCAGGCTGATAGGGCCCGGTGCGCTTCGCTCTTGCCCTTCCGCCTCCCTGCACGGCCAAGTCCGGGCGTGCCTTGGGCCCGGGGGCTACTGTCGGTGTTCTGGGAACGGGGGTCCCCAGACTTGCCTGCCTGCGGCCTGCGGCGTGGCTCAAAGGGGGGCCCAGCACGGCCCATCTTCATCAACACAGACCCAAGACCCTCGCGAGGGGCCAAGCCTCGTGGGGCGTACGACACAGAGCTTCCTCAGGCACGGCGGCACCAGGCTGGCTCGCGAGGAGGCGGAGAGATCAAGGCGGGGTACCTCACGAGGTGCCTGTGACGCAATCCATGACGACCAAGGGCGCCAGCCCGCGCAGTGTCCTCCTTTCCCCTTTGGTGCAAAGGGGGCAAGCGCAGCCGCGGGGTACCGAGGCATCAGGCAAAGGTTGCCATTTCGGTGCAACAAGACCAAGACCAGGAGGACTGCAAGACGGAGGTCATCGTGGAGCCCAAGACGGCGTCACCACCAGAGCTTTGTGCAGGCGAGGACCAACTTTAGTCAGGATAAGTGTACCTGATGTTCCCCTTCAAAATGGCCAATTGTTGGCGCCCTTCCCGCTCAATATTTGGGAAGAGGCCCAGGGCCATTGCCTATAAATAGGACCAGCCACCCACAGGGAGAGAGGAGAGAGGAAGCATCGAGGATCAAGGATCGGATCGAAATCAGAGAGAGAGAGAAGGGTGACCGAACTCCTCCTAGCAGTTTGTCCCCCCAGCAAAGAACAGACCCTGCGAGGCTATTCTTCCTTGCATTGTTCATCATCATCAGCCCAAGAGGCAATCCATCACACCACACACTAGAGTAGGGTATTACACCACAACGGTGGCCCGAACCAGTATAAACCCTGTGTCTCTTGTGTTGTTCTTTCCATAGCTTAGATCTTAGCAAGGCGGAGGGGTGCAGGTAGGTAGAAGGCAAAATCTCCGCGCGCACCCCAGTGTTCGAACCTCAAGGGTCTGCCGGAACCCGAAATCCGATAGTAACCACTGAGCACAGCTCAAATATTACCTGGGGGATCATTGCTTCTCAAAGAACAATGAGCTTGCACCCTTGTAATAGGCTATCAAGCCAGGCTTGGAAGCCAGGTGTATTCACCTAAAACCCTGGGTTATCCTGCCTCTTTAAGTAAGCCACTCCATCTAGGTAAACCTGGTATGACCCATCCAACGTTTGACAAGTCAATCCCATGGACCCTGAACTTGTCAAAGTTAAAACGATGATTGGTTAAAGACTGAGGTCCATCTTAAAAGGCTTTGCAAAATGGTTTAACTCAGTGGCCTGGCAGCCCATGAAAAGCCTCGATTTAGGGCATGGCAGCCCATAAAAAGCCTTGTATATTTCTTTTTTGCTAAGGGATTTCTGCATATTTCTGATAAACCGGTGTTCATTACAACCCGGCATGACTTTCAATGCTTAGTTGTTAGTACATGATCAGTTTTAAACCGGTAGTATATTCCTCCGGTCTGGTTTTGACTAGATGTCACCAGCATTATACGGCTATTATAGCCTGATATGGTTTCTATATGAACCATACAAGCAGTTGGTCAGCCAACAAGGTATGTTATAGATATTATTCATTTTATCTGGTAAATACAAATCTTGGTTATTCATCCAAGTTATGTATATATTTTTGGGCATCATGACCCATCCAGTAGTAAACCACTAGGATGCTTTCAAGTTATTGTATGCAGGAACACAAATCATAATGGACTATGCATAAATAGATCCCAAAAGTGAAACAAGTTTTCAAGGTATCAAGCAACCCAAACATGCTCGATGGCATGGCAGACAAAGGTGTTTCTGCTATCCTATTACAAGGCGTTTCAGAATAGCCCAAATTGAATATAATTGTTTTCAAGAAGTGGCAAACTGTAGCTGGTAAACCGGCCGCCGGTTTAGGATTCGTCATTGGGATGGCTTGACGATTGAGGGTCATCTTGCGCGGTTACATCCTGTTCATCCCTCCCCAGACGCTGGAAATCAACCGTCGACTAATCGATTCCAGTTAAAGCTTGAAACACAGCCTCTTCATGGATAAGGCTGGAGGGGTCAATATCAGGAGCGTAAGTATGCTTACGAATTGGAGGCACAAGATCTTCAACATCATGGACCACCGCGGGCTGTCTCTTTCCCTCAGCATCATAAACCGGTTGGAAATGAGATAAATCTGTGTCCTCCACCAGTTTGCTTGCTATTGGCCGCATCTCCTTTGTCAGCCTTCGTAGATCGTCATTGTTGAAGTCAGAGCCATCTTCTTTCACGCCGGGATACCCGTTGATGATATCTGCCGGTTCAAGATCCGGAATCCATGCCTTGGCCCGGATTAGAGCGGTCAGCGCTCCTGATCTTGCGGCTGATTTCTTCAGTTCGTTGATCCGGGCAGGTAGCATGGCCAGCTTCTCAATTGTCTCCTTTATCAACGATGGCGCCGGCTTGTTATAGGCTGCAATGCAAATGGCACGTTGGGATCCAGAGAACAGTTGTTCTATTAAGGTGTAGGCCGCTTTAAGTTTCATCCGCATGTCAGAGCCCAGATGCGCAATGCAGGTCCCTCTCATGGTTGAACGTTAGTAATTTCGGTCGATGATAAGATCTTATGACTTAGACAAACTGCACAAGGAGGTACTTACCAAACACAGTGGAAGTCATGGCGTTAATTTGCTGCTTCAAGCCGGTCAGTTCGTCAACCACCGGTTTCAGAGCTGCTTCTGCATCCTCGGCCTTCTTTGTTAAACCGACCTTCTCTGTTTCACATGCTGCATGCTCCTTATCAAAAGTTGCTTTCAGCTTCTCCATAGCTGCTTAGGCGTTGGTCAACTCTTCTTTGGCTTTGGCAGCCTCTATTTGCTGAGTTTTGATGTTCTCCTGAAGGTCTGCGGTTTGAGCACCTTCTTACTCAACTCAGCCTACAAAGGTGAGGTATGTCATCAGAAATAGGTTATGAAGTACCAAGCGTATAACGAGTTATGCACTTTGTACTTGGGGGCTAATGCCTATTTGCTCTATCATCAACATATTTTTTTGACAAGTCTCAAGTACAATGCAAGCATTTTCCTTAACACTTGGGGGCTAATGTACATCTGGTCAAAGTTGACGCATTGATACAAGACCCGGTTTACCTCGCAAAGCTAAACCGGCCCTTGGGGGCTACACTGATGAAAACTACATGAATACAATGACAAAGTACCGGTTTGTCTCTAACGATGACTTGACATATGGAGGATCAGCATGCAAGGATTCAGATATTACAAAGTCCCGGCTTACGATTAACATCATAAGCCGGCCCTTGGGGGCTACTTGGGCTGATGTCTATACTTTGGAATCAAGAAAGAAAAAGGGATGAGAATACCTCATAACGTTCCTTCATCAGGTTCACCAAACCGGCTTCATAATCACGGTTTGAGTGCAGACGGTTTAGAAAACCGGAGTGGGGTTCTTCAGCGCTGAGATCGGCATAGCTTGACAAATCAGTGCTCCATTTGCCTTCTGCCATGGCAATACGCTCCTCCTTGGCACTATGTTCGGCCAAGATTACAAGATGGCCAGGAGAGCTGTGGCTCATACTGGTAATGATAACATCGCTTTCTTTATCTCTGGCAGCCCTTTATGGAGTTGATGGGGTGTCAGTGGCTCTCACCGGACTAGAAGACCTATCATCAGCCCGGGTTGGGTCTGCCGGTTCAGCATCAGGCACAGTAATGTCAGCTTCTGGTTGTTCGTCGATATTGGGATCTTGAGGGGGTGGCTCATCAAAAGTGGCTTCAGGGTTGGGGCCTTCTGGTTCAACAGTTTGTCCCAGTTCAGCCGTTTGCTCCAGCTCAAGAACCCCCTGGTCTTCGGACGGATTGTTTACCCGAGCCTTTTTGCTGGGTCTGGCTTTGGCTCTGGAAAACAGGAAAAGATGCAACAGTTAAAGCATAAGCATACACAGTATGGAAACATTCAAGGAAGGGGTTTAAATACTTACCCAGCTACTGTTTTGAGAGGAGGAAGCTGGGTCGCTGTTGATTCGCCAGAGGATGAGGGAGGTGTCACCCGATAATTTGAATCGGACGGATTAAGAGGTTGTAGGAAATAACCTGCCTTGGGATAAGAATTGTCAGAAGTGGGTGAGACCTCAGATCGGCGCTTCCGAACCGGGGTGTCAGATAAACCAGCCGAAGTGACCTTTTGGCCGCTGTGCCGGGTGGTGCGGCGAGCTTCGTGCTGCTGCGTCTTCAAAATAAATGTTGGGTCCAAGTGAGCAAGGGGATGAGAAAAGCTTACTTTCCGGACCGCTTGACGGATTTTTTGTGTTGGCATAGAGTTTGAACCGGAAGAAAGGATAATTACCTCTGTATCGTCAGTTTGACTGCCCTCCATGTCCTCCTGATAAGTATCATTGTCAATGAAATGCATGAAAAGGGAACCAAGTGAATCAAGTTCTACCTCAGCAGCAGTGTCAATTTCTGGTTCATCTGGCTCATCGCCCAGTTCCATGCTAATGCGTCCAGGGGCTTTCCGCTTTGTGGTCTTCTTGACGGCTCTGGTTTTAGTGCGGGAAGTTTTTCCTGCTTTCTCTTGAGGTTTCTTCTTCCAAAATGGATCATCACCCTGTTTAAAAATAAAAGGATGGGTATTCAAAGGATTGTACAGTCTAAAGATATCAAGGGTAAAGCGGAGGAACAATACTTACAGTAGGCGGCTTGGTTTGCGTGTAAAAGGGGAGTAGTCCGGTTTGGCGACAAGTAGCTTCCGGTTCATTCAGGATTTTCTTAACAGCTTCAGTGTCTTCTTCATCTATTAGCTGGATATTGATATGGCGTTGGGAGTCTTCAACGTCACCAGTGTACTCGCACATTAAACCGGAGCGGCGACTTAACGGCAAGATACACCAGGATATCCAGCAATGGACAAAGTCTACTCCGGTTAAGGCGTTGGCAAGGAAGGCTCTCAACTTGGCGAGTTGAGGTGCATACTGAGCCCGTTCCAGGGCACTTAGCCGTTGTGGAAGTGGATGATTATTGGCAAGCCGGTGGGCACAGTAACCCGATAGAGGTTCTCATCTTTAGGGGAGGTGTCTTTACAATAGAACCAAGTTTGATTCCATTCTTTTGGGTGACTGTGCAGCTTGGCATGAGGAAATTCAACCTCTTTCCTTTTCTGAATGGTAATGCTGCCGAGCTCAGTACTGGGGCCATCTACGAATTCAGTGCGCCGGTTCAGATGAAAGAAATCCCGTAACAGCTCAACAGTTGGCTCCTCCTGTAGGTACGCTTCACAGAAAACATGAAAGTTGCATATATTGGATACCGAGTTGGGTCCAATATCTTAAGGGTGGAGTTGAAGGCTGTCAAGAACATCCCGGAAAAACTTTGAGTCGGGCGGTTTGAAGCCACGGCCTAGGTGGTCAACAAACACCACTACCTCACCCTGCTTAGGGGTGGGAGGATTTTCCGATCCAGGAGCACGCCACCGGATTTCATTTTTCTTTGGTAAGGTGCCGATCCAGACCATTCCATTCAGTTGCTCCTCTATAACCCGAGAGGGGACCCAGTTGCAGGAATAGAACTGCTTGGCCATTGCAACGAAAGGCTGAAGAGAAATACCAGTTTACAATTTATTCATAGTGATGCATAAGGTACAATAAAACAGAGAGTCCAAGTATATGAAATTGGTATACCGGAGGCTGGTACAATTACAAATGGCAGCAATAAGCAGAAGCAGAGGTGTACACATGCTATTAAACCGGAGTATGATGATAAAGACAAACGTACTGCCGGTTTACGAGGGGACTAATGGTATATAATAGATTTCCTTTTACAAGGGTAAACCATCTGTGTCATGCAGAAGAAACAGATCTAAGGCAAAAACAACTAAGTAAGGTAAAATAGGTTCCACAAGGGGACATGGAAATTTTGGATCTACCGAAAGAAAGGAAAGCAAAAATATTTTGACCTAAAAGGGTTGGTCCCGAAGCAGTTCATAAAGGTTCAGATCAGGTTTTATGCATACAAAGGTTTGTTGTGGTAGCGGAAGATAAACCATTACGCGGAATATATCAAGCTTGAGGTTTTTTATCCATAGACTAAGGAGGAACAGGGAAGATAAGCACTCGAGCCCTGATGAACTTCGATGAACTGCGAAGAACAAGGAAACCCTAGACAGATCTACAAAGGGGGAAAGGAAGGGACTTATAGCGACTGTTGAAGCAATGGAGGCACGCTGCAGTTCTCTGGTGCAATCAGGTTGATGCAGTGGCCAATGGAGAGGCGGAGGCGAAGCTCGGCGACGGCGGTGGCGCTCAGGTGCAAAGACGTCGCATGGAGGAAGAAAGAAGCGAAGGAGGCGAAGGGGAAAAAAAGAGAATGGCCCGTGGGCCTATTTATAAGATGAACCGATAAGCGACAAGTGTGGAAATCGAGGAGCTTAAAATGGATAGTTAATAAGGATGTCGCCTCGAGGGTTGGATATTCATTAATGAAGGGTATCTTCAGCTTCAACGGATAGATGACGTCATGATGGTTTACTACGGATCTGAAGGATGACATCACGACCGTTTACCAGATTCATGCGAAGGTACCAGGGCAAGAATTTTTTCTAAGTATTAAAGATTGACATGAACAAGTTCAAATCAATCTGGGGCCTAATGTTGGGGATATGATTACTGGAGGTAAACCGGCTAGGAGTGGCCGGGTTAGCTCCATGATGATAGAAGCCCATGAAGACGTGAGGATGGTGGCGCTTTACAAAGGCCCAAGTCCCAAAGGCAGGTTAAGGCCTGTAGATGTAAACCGACTCGTTCATGTAACTTGTATTGTAAGTTAGAGGAATAGAGACCAAGCCGGACACGTTTATGATCCGGCCTCGGGACTCTGTAAACCGGTGGGTGTCAGGCTATGTATATAAAGGGACGGCCCGACTGCGGTTTAGGGAGGACGGACAACAACTCGAGAGCCAGGCAAAGCGGATTCGCTCCCTGGTCATCGAAACCCTAGCAATACCAATCACAACTAGATGTAGGCTTTACCTTCATCGAAGGGGCCGAACTAGTATAAAATCCCTTGTGTCCCTTGTCCGGTTTAACCCCTTTAAGCTAACATGTTGCGATGGCTCGACGATTAAGTCCTTTCACAAGGACATCTGCCGTGACTAACCCACGACAGTAAGGATGAGCTCGTCCTCGGACCGCTCAAGGTCCTTGCATATGCACATCGACATATTCTGATTAGACTCCTGGGTCATTATTTGATCCTATATTCGGCTTTTCTTCATGAATGCCAAACAGAGCATCAGGGGCTACTGTCTATGCGGTAATTGAGGGAGTCCTATATTAGGGGGTCTCCGGATAGCTGGACTATATCCTTTGGCCGGATTGTTGGACTATGAAGATACAAGATTGAAGACTTCGTCCCGTGTCCGGATGGGACTCTACTTGGCATGGAAGGCAAGCTAGGCAATATGGATATGTATATCTCCTCATTTGTAACCAACCTTGTCTAACCATAGCCCCCTCCGGTGTCTATATAAACCGGAGGGTTTTAGTCCGTAGGACAACATACAGTCATACCATAGGCTAGCTTCTAGGGTTTAGCCTCTTTGATCTCGTGGTAGATCAACTATTGTACTACTCATATTATCGAGAACAATCAAGCAGGAAGTAGGGTATTACCTCCATCAAGAGGGCCCGAACCTGGCTAAACATCGTGTCCCCTGCCTCTTGTTACCATCCGCCTTAGACGCATAGTTCGGGACCCCCTACCCGAGATCCACCGATTTTGACACTGATAGTAATATTCTCCTATATTTTGATTGCTTACCTGAAAGGCTGTTAGGAGGCTGGCACAAGCTTCGGTTAGTCAGTTTTTGGCGGACTAAACTTTCTCGATAACCGCACTCATGACAGTGCGGTGCTCTTCGTCGATGGAAGCGCCGCGAAGCGCTTCCAGCAAGTTGTCCGGTGCCTCTGGATGGACAGAGGCCACTGGCATGGGCGGCTTGCCCCTCTTAACGGTGGATCGCCCACCGGAGTCCAGAACCACTGAAGGTTCCGGCGCAGTGTTCGGCTAGGGGCCGAACTTGGAGCCCGTGGGAGTCTTGCTCCCTTTGCGCCCAGGGTCCGTACGGTCGCCTCGAGGCGCCCCCAGGACTACCTCCCCTCGACTCGGTGCCTTTTGAGACAACACCTCGACATTTTCCGTAGGGCAAGGGGTGGAGGCGGTCGGAAGTGAATTGCTATTCATATCCGACGAGTCCAAAGAACCGTCCGACGAGGATACATTGATACGGGCTCGAGACAAACTGCATAATCATATTCGGCGTAAGGAGAAGCAGTGCAATAAAACATACCATGAATTACTATGGTATCCGTATACTTACAACTTCGCTAGGGGCATGTCCCTGGGTAACCACTCATCATCGCTGTGGGCGACCGTCATGGAGCAGTCCGGAAGGAGGGTCCTTCCCTTCTTGGACCCTTCGGCCTCCCCGGTTGGGGCGGCCTTCCTTTTCTTGTCTCCCCCGGCTGGGCGGGCCAGAACTTTCCTCTTCCTCCTCCTCATTTTGGTGGGAGGAGTGCGCTTCGGGGTTAACAAATGAGGAGTCCGATATAACCTTGCACCAGAGACCCTTTCGGGTCCCCGTGGCCTTCTTCACCGGCACCTCGTAAGGCGCCGCAACCAGCATATCCGTTAGGAGAGAATCTGCAGGATCTTCGGGCAGGGGGGCTGGGCAATCGATCTGCTCCGCTGTCTCTACCCAGTCCTGTTAATGGCATGGAAACTTAGATTCCGCATATGATTAGACTGGGAAAATAAATATCCTGTGAGATATAGAAACTTACCGGATTGGCATGGCGCTTTGGCGCTGAGTCCGCGGTCTTCGGTAAGGAGAGGAGGTACCTTGGCGCCCTTGAACAACACGTTCCAGACTTCCTTGTGCGTCGTGTCAAAGAGCTCTCGCAGCGTCTGGTGCTTGGTCGGGTCGAACTCCCACAAATTGAATACCCGTCGTTAGCACGGGAGGATCCGGCGGAAGAGCATGACCTGGACCACGTTGAAGAGCTTGATTTTCTTGCTCATCATGTTCTTGATGCAGGTCTGGAGTCCGGTCAGCTCTATCAGGGAACCCCAGGATAGGCCCTTCTCTTTCCAGGAGGTGAGCCGCGTGGGGATACCGGATCTAAATTCGTGGGCCGCCACCCAGTTGGTGTCGCGCGGCTCGGTGATGTAGAACCACCCCGATTGTCACCCCTTTATGGTCTCCACATAGGAGCCTTCAGGCAAGGTGACGTTAGGCATTTTTCCCATCATGGCGCCTCCGCACTCTGCTTGCTAGCCGACCACCACCTTCGGTTTAACATTGAAGGTCTTCAGCCACAGGCCGAAGTGGGGCCGAATGCGGAGGAGGGCCTCGCACATGACGATAAACACCGAGATGTTGAGGATGAAATTGGGAGCCAGGTCATGAAAATTCAGCCCATAGTAAAACATGAGCCCGCGGACAAACGGGTGAAGAGGAAATCCCAGTCCGCGAACAAAGTGCGTAAGGAAAACTAACCTCTCATAGGGTTTGGGCGTAGGAATGATCTGCCCCGCATCTGGCAGCCGATGCACGATGTCCGCGGCCAGATATCCAGCTTCCCGTAGCTTTGTGATGTTCTCCTCCGTGAAGGAGGAGACCATCCACTTGCCTCCCGCTCCGGACATGATTGGAGTGGTTTGAGGAGAAAGACGTGAACTTGGACGCTGGAGCTCGAGTGCACGAGAATGGATAAGAAAGGGGAAAGAAGGCGTGGGTAAAAAGGGTGAATCTTTGTCCCTTTATAAGGGCGGAGGAGGCGATGCGCCTCCCCACTTACCTGGTAAAATCGCTTATTCCCCGAGCGCCGTAATTGATGGCGCGGTTGGGTTACCCATACCCATATTGATGAGAATCCCGTGATAAGGGGACACGATCTCTGCTTTGACAAGACGTGTCAAGAAAACCGCCTCGCGATATGTGCGGTGCTGGTTGAGGAAAACGGTTCGAATAATGACCGGGCCATGACATGATGTCATGTTGCTAAAACGTGTCGGCAGATTAGATTTTTGGAAATATTATTCTCTCTACGATGGTATATGGAACTTGTTTTGCAGAGCCGGACACTATCCTTGTGTTCAAAATCTTCTATGGAGTATTCGGAGGAAGAACCCACCTTGCAATGCCGAAGACAATTTTGCGCGCTGGACTCATCGTCATTGAAGCCTGGTTCAGGGGCTACTGAGGGAGTCCTGGATTAGGGGGTCTCCGGACAGCCGGACTATATCCTTTGGCCGGACTATTGGACTATGAAGATACAAAAATAAAGACTTCATCCCATGTCCGGATGAGACTCTCCTTGGCGTGGAAGGCAAGCTTGGCGATACAGATATGTAGTTCTCCTCCCTTGTAACCGACTCTATGTAACCCTAGCCCTCTCCAGTGTCTATATAAACCGGAGGGTTTAGTCCGTAGGACAACAACAATCATACCATAGGCTAGCTTCTAGGGTTTAGCCTCTACGATCTCGTGGTAGATCAACTCTTGTAATACTCATAACATCAAGATCAATCAAGCAGGACGTAGGGTATTACCTCCATCAAGAGGGCCCGAACCTGGGTAAACACCGTGTCCCCCGCCTCCTGTTACCATCCGCCTTACACGCATAGTTCGGGACCCCCTACTCGAGATCCGCCGCTTTTGACACCGACAAGCAAGTTCAAGTTTCTCCAGCTCTACTCGCTGAGCATGGCCCTCAAGGACGGCACGCGCTCCTGGCTCCCCATGTCCCTCAAGGAAGGCAGGCGCTCCTGGATCTTGCACCTCCCGGAGGGCTCGATCTCTTCATGGGATGAGCTCCGTGAGTGGTTCATTGCCAACTTCCAAGGCACCCGTGAACGCGCCCTCACCATCAATGACCTGCGGCACTTGAAGTAGCAGCTGGGTGAGACCCTCCGTAAGTACATTCTGCGCTTCACCAATGTTCGCCTCAAGATCCCGAAGGCCTTGGATGAAGCCATCATCTCGGCGTTCACCGAGGGCGTCACGAACGTCAAGATGAGCGAGGAGCTCGCCATCCACGATGATCTGTCCACTGCCCTGGAGATGTTCAACCTGGTGGACAGATGCGCCAGGGCCGAAGAGGGCCGCCTCTCTCTCCTCAAGCATCATAACATCGACCCTGAAGATAAGAAGGCCAAAGCCAAGGACGCGAAGTGCAAGGGCTCCACCATGCTGGCAGCAGAGCCCGAGCTAAAGCATGGCCATGATCGCGACAAGCCCGCCAAGGATAATCGCCCATTTAGCGTCTTCCACAACATTCACACCCATAACATCAATGACTGTGAGGACTTCAGGGTTCTCCAGGACGAGCGTCTGGGCCGCTTCCCCGAGCGTGGCGACCGAGGCTTAGGCCGTGGAGGAGGCCGCGGGGACAACCGCAACCCTCGTCAGGGCAGGCACAACCAGCCTCGCGAGGATGGCTGATGTCTACTACACAACCTTCTTCTTCTAGACGTTGTTGGGCCTCCGAGTGCAGAGGTTTGTAGGACAGTAGCAAATTTACCTCAAGTGGATGACCTAAGGTTTTTCAATCCATGGGAGGTGTAGGATGAAGGTGGTCTCTCTCAAACAATCCTACAACCAAATAACAAAGAGTCTCTTGTGTCCCCAACACACCCAATACAATGGCAAATTGTATAGGTGCACTAGTTCGGTGAAGAGATGGTGATTCAAGTGCAATATGGATGGTAGATATAGGTTTTTGTAATCTGAAAATTTAAAAACAGCAAGGTAACTAATGATAAAAGTGAGCACAAACGGTATTGCAATGCATTGAAACAAGGCCTAGGGATCATACTTTCACTAGTGCAAGTTCTCTCGACAATAATACCATAATTGGATCATATAACAATCCCTCAACATGCAACAAAGAGTCACTCCAAAGTCACTAATAGCGGACAACAAACGAAGAGATTATTGTAGGGTATGAAACCACCTCAAAGTTATCCTTTCTGATCCATCTATTCAAGAGTCTGTAGTAAAAGTGATCCATCTATTCACTAGTGCAAGTTCTCACAACAATAATAACATAATTGGATCGTATAACAATCCCTCAACATGCAACAAAGAGTCACTCCAAAGTCACTAATAGCGGACAACAAACGAAGATATTATTGTAGGGTATGAAACCACCTCAAAGTTATCCTTTCTGATCCATCTATTCAAGAGACTGTAGTAAAATAACACGAAGCTATTCTTTCCTTTCAATCTATCATAGAGTTCGTACTAGAATAACACCTTAAGACAAAAATCAACCAAAACCCTAATGTCACCTAGATACTCCAATGTCACCTCAACTATCCGTGGGTATGATTATATGATATGCATCACACAATCTCAGATTCATCTATTCAACCAACACAAAGAACTTCAAAGAGTGCCCCAAAGTTTCTACCGCAGAGTCAAGACGCGAAATTGTGTGCCAACCCCTATGCATAAGTTCACGAGGTCACGGAACTCGCAAGTTGATCACCAAAACATACATCAAGTGGATCATGTGATATCCCATTGTCACCATAGATAAGCACATGCAATACATACATCAAGTGTTCGCAAATCCTTAAATACCCAATCCGATAAGATAACTTCAAAGGTAAAACTCAATGCATTACTAGAGAGTAGAGGGGGAGAAACATCATAAGATCCAACTATAATAGCAAAGCTCGCGATACATCAAGATCGTGCCAAATCAAGATCACAAGAGAGAGAGAGAGAGAGAGAGATCAAACACATAGCTACTGGTACATACCCTTAGCCCGAGGGTGAACTACTCCCTCCTCGTCATGGAGAGAGCCGGGATGATGAAGATGGCCACCAAAGAGGGATTCCCCACTCCGGTAGGGTGCCAGAACGGGTCTAGATTTATTTTTGGTGGCTATGAAGGCTTCTGGCGATGGAACTCCCGATCTAGGTTTCTTTCTGGAAGTTTCAGTATATATAAGAGGTTTTGGCGTCGAGAACAAGTCAGGGGTGTCTCCAGGCTGTCCACGAGGTAGGGAGGCGCGCCCCCACCCTCGTGGGCAGCCCGGGACTCTTCTAGCCCAACTCTTTTACTCCATGGCCTTCTTCTGGTCCAAAAATAAGTTCCGTGAAGTTTCAAGTCAATTGGACTCCATTTGATTTTCCTTTTCTGTAAAACTCAAAAACAAGGAAAAACAGAAACTGGCACTGGGCTCTAGGTTAATACGTTAGTCCCAAAAATCATATAAAATAGCATATAAATGCATATAAAATATCCAAGGTTTATAATATAATAGCATGGAACAATAAAAAATTATAGATACGCTGGAGACTTATCAAGCATCCCCAAGCTTAATTCCTGCTCGTCCTCGAGTAGGTAAATGATAAAAACAGAATTTTTGATGTGGAATGCTAGCTAACATATTTATCCATGTAATTCTATTTATTGTGGCAAGAATATTCAGATCCATAAGATTCAATACAAAAGTTTAATATTGACATAAAAATACTAATACTTCAAGCATACTAAGTAAGCAATTATGTCTTCTCAAAATAACATGGCCAAAGAAAGCTTATCCCTACAAAATCATATAGTTTAGCTATGCTTCATTTTTTGTCACACAAAAATTCTCTCATCATGCACAACCCCGATGACACACCAGGCAATTGTTTCATACTTTAGTAATCTCAAACTTTTTTCAACTTTCACGCAATACATGAGTGTGAGCCACGGACATAGCACTATGGGTGGAATAGAATATAATGATGGGGGTTGTGTGGAGAAGACAAAAAAGGCGAAAGTCTCACATTGACGCGGCTAATCAACGGGATAGGGAGATGCCCATCAATTGATGTCAATGCAAGGAGTAGGGATTGCCATGCAACGGATGCACTAGAGATAAAAATGTATGAAAGCTCAACAAAAGAAACTAAGTGGGTGTGCATCCAACTTGGTTGCTCACGAAGAGCTAAGGCATTTGAGGAAGCCCATTGTTGGAATATACAAGCCAAGTTCTATAATGAAAAATTCCCACTAGTATATGAAAGTGACAAAACAAGAGACTCTCTATCATAAATATCATGGTGCTACTTTGAAGCACAAGTTTGGAAAAAGAGGATAGTAGCATTGTCCCTTTTTATTTATTTTTTCTTTTTATTTCTTTTTTGGGCCTTTTTTTAGTTGGCCTTTCTCCTTTTTTGGGGACAATGATCTATTAATGATGATCATCGCACTTCTATTTATTTACAACTCAATGATTACAACTCGATACTAGAACAAAATATGACTCTATATGAATGCCTCCGCCGGTGTACCGGAAAGGGCAATGAATCAAGAGTGACATGTATGATAAATTATGCATGGTGGCCTTGCCATAAATACGATGTCCACTATATGATCATGCAAGGAAATATGACAATGATGATGTGTGTCATGATGAACGGAACGGTGGAAAGTTGCATGGAAATATATCTCGGAATGGCTATGGAAATGCCATAATAGGTAGGTATGGTGGCTGTTTTGAGGAAGATATAAGGAGGTTTATGTGTGACATACTGTATCATATCACGGGGTTTGGATGCACCGGCGAAGTTTGCACCAACTCTCAAGGTGAGAAAGGGCAATGCATGGTACCGAAGAGGCTAGCAATGATGGAAGGGTGAGAGTGCGTATAATCCATGGACTGAACATTAGTCATAAAGAACTCACATGCTTATTGCAAAAATCTACAAGTCATCAAAAACCAAGCATTACGCGCATCCTCCTAAGGGGATAGATTGGTAGGAAAAGACCATCGCTCGTCCCCGACCGCCACTCATAAGGAAGACAATCAAATAACACCTGATGTTTCAAATTTGTTACACAACAGTCATCATACGTGCATGCTACGGGACCTGCAAACTTCAACACAAGCATTTCTCAAATTCACAACTACTCAACTAGCACACTCTAATATTACCACCTTCATATCTCAAAACAATTATCAAGTATCAAACTTCTCCTAGTACGCAATGCACTTTTTATGAAAGTTTTTATTATACCGATCTTGGACGCCTATCATATTAGGACTAAATTCATAAACAAAGCAAATTACCATGCTGTTCTAAAGGACTCTCAAAATAATATAATTGAAGAATCAGAGTTCATCTATTTCTTCAAAATAAAACCATTGCCGTGCTCTAAAAGGATATAAGTGAAGCACTAGAGCAAATGACAAACTACTCCAAAAGATATAAGTGAAGGTCAATGAGTAGTCGAATAATTATGCAACTATGTGAAGACTCTGTAACATTTAAGAATTTCAGATCATGGTATTTTATTCAAACATAAAGAAAAACAAAATAAAATGACGCTCCAAGCAAAACACATATCATGTGGTGAATAGAAATATAGCTCCAAGTAAAGTTACCGATGAACGAAGACGAAAGAGGGGATGCCTTCCGGGGCATCCCCAAGCCTAGGCTATTGGTTTCCTTCAATATTACCTTGGGGTCCCTTGGGAATCCCTAATCTTAGGCTCTTGCCACTCCTTATTCCATAGTCCATCGAATCTTTACCCAAAACTTGAAAACTTCACAACACAAAACTTAAGAGAAAACTCGTAAGCTCTGTTAGTATAAGAAAATAAATCACCATTGAGGTACTGTTGTGAACTCATTCTAAATTCATATTGGTGTAATATCTACTGTATTACAACTTCTCTATGGTTCATACCCTCCGATACTGCACATAGATTCCTCAAAATAAGCAAACAACACATAGAAATCAGAATCTGTCAAAAACAGAACAGTCTGTAGTAATCTGTATCAAACGTATACTTCTGGAACTTATAAAATTCTGAAATAAATTGGTGGACGTGAGTAATTTGTCTATTAGTTATCTTCAAAAATAATAAACTTAATAGCACTCTCCAGTAAAACATGGTAGCTAATCTCGTGAGCACTAAAGTTTCTGTTTTTTACAGCAAGATCACAAAGACTTCACCCAAGTCTCCCCAAAGGTTCTACTTGGCACAAACACTAATTAAAACATAAATCCACATCTAAACAGAGACTAGATGAATTATTTATTACTAAACAGGAACAAAAATCAAGGAACAAAAATAAAATTGGTTGCCTCCCAACAAGCGCTATCGTTTAACGCCCCTAGCTAGGCATGTTGATTTCAATGATGCTCACATAAAAGATAGGAATTGAAACATAAACAGAGCATCATGAAGAATATGACTATCACATTTAAGTCTAACCCACTTCCTATGCATAGGGATTTTCTGAGCAAACAACTTGTGGGAACAAGAATCAACTTGCATAGGAAGGTAAAACAAGCAAATCTTCAAGATTTTCAACACATAGAGAGGAAACTTGATATTATTGCAATTCCTACAAGCATAAGTTCCTCCCTCATAATAATTACATGTAGGATCATAAGAAAATTCAACAATATAGCTATCACAAAACTTATTCTTAACATGATCCACATGTATACAAAGTTGACACTGTCGGATTTCGGGTTCTGGCAGACCCTTGAGGTTCGAACACTGGGGTGTGCATGGAGATTTCGCCCCCTACCTACCTGCACCCCTCCGCCATGCTAGGATCTAAACTATGGAAAGAACAACACAAGAGACACGGGGTTTATACTGGTTCGGGCCACTGTTGTGGTGTAATACCTTACTCCAGTGTGTGGTGTGGTGGATTGCCTCTTGGGCTGATGATGATGAACAATACAAGGAAGAACAGCCTCGCGAGGGTCTGTTCTTGGCTGGGGCGATGAATTGCTCGGAGGAGTTCAGTCACCTTTCTCTCTCTCTCTCTGCTTTCCTCCAACTGACCGACCCTGATTTCGACCCCAGCTTGTCTCTGGGTTGGCTGATTCTCGATCCTCTCTACCCTGGGGGTGGCTAGTCCTATTTATAGAGGCCCTGGTCCTCTTCCCAAATATTGAGCGAGAAGGGAGCCAACAATGGCGGGCTAATTTGAAGGGGGACAGCAAGTATCAGCTATCCTGACAAAAGCAGTCTTCGCCTATGCAAAGCTCTGGTGATGACACCGTCTTGGGCTCCACGGTGACCTCCGTCTCGTAGTCCTCCTGGTCTTGGTCTCGTTGCACCGAAATGGCAACCTTTGCCTGATGCCTCGGTACTTCACGGCTGTGCTTGCCCCCTTTGCACAAAAGAGGGAAGGAGGATGCTGCGGGAGCTGGCAACCGCCTGGCGCCCTGAATCGTCATGGCTTGCGTCACGGGCACCTCGTGAGGTACCCCGGCTTGATCTCTCCGCCCCCTCGTGAGCCAGCCTGATGAGGCCGTGCTTGAGGAAGCTACGCGTCGTCCGCCCCGCGAGGCTTGGCCCCTCGCGAGGGTCTTGGGTTTGTGTTGGTGAAGACGGGCCGTGCTGGGCCCCCTTTTGAGCCACGCCGCAGGCCGCAGGCAGGCAAGTCTGGGGACCCCCGTTCCCAGAACACCGACAGTAGCCCCCGGGCCCAAGGCGCGCCCGGACTTGGCCGTGCAGGGAGGCGGAAGGGCAAGAGCGAAGCGCCGCGGGCCCTCACAGCCTACGGCCTTGGGCGCCGCGTGGCGGTTGACTGGACGTGGGCGCCTTAGCAACCGCGCGAGTTGATAAAGGAGTGGCATCCGCCTAGGCCCTGCTTCTTGCTTTCTCCGGTTGCTGCTCAGATCCCCTTTCTTGCGCCTCTCCTTCCTTCCTCCGAGATTTCCAGATCTGCTCTGACCGCGCGACCTAGGGAGCCATGGCGCCTCGTCAGCCCCCAGCCGCAGCTTGGTACTCGTCTGCCCTGGACTCGCCGAACATGTCGGAGTCGGGCCTTTCCCGATTGCGCCGGATGGTGACGGTGTGGGGCATCGACGGGGCGAAGGCGTTCAAGGCCGGCTCCGCCACCCCTGAGGGTCAAAGGAGCACCTTCTATCCGCTCTTCGTAAGTGCCATTGTTGCTGGCCTGGTGCCTCCCTTCTCCGAGTTCTTCTTCTCTATCCTCCACCATTACAAGCTACAAGCTCTACATCTCCATCCCAACTCCGTCCTTCTCCTGGCAATCTTTGCTTATTATTGCGAAGCACATGTTGGGGTGCAGCCCTCAGTGGCCTTGCTGCGCCACTACTTCTACCTCCGAACCTCTCATGGGACTGCTTCCGCGTGCGCGAGCTTCGTCGCGTACGGCGGCGCCATTGCCATCTCGAACTCTGGGAAGAGGATTGAGGGCTTCAGGAGCAGGTGGATCTTGGTGGATGCTGGGTGCATCCACCCTCGGCTGATCCTACCCACGGAGCATCCCACGAGCTCCAGCGACTGGGGTCGAGCGGAGCTCGCGGATCCCCGCACGAAGATGGTGTTGGAGAAGATGGACACGGATCTGAGCCAACCGACATGGCTGCGGCGAAGCTGACCGGCGCGTCGCTGCTGAGGGAGTTCCTGGAGCACCGGCTGGCTCAGCTTCGGTAGTACTCGCTTCCAATGTGGAGGCCCCGTCCGAGCCCCGCGGCCTTGGCTGACGGAGACCTGGCTGTGGTTCTCCAATCTCTGGTCAGGGACAATGTGGCGAGGCTGGAGGGCGCTCCTACGCCCTTGTTCCTCTGCAACGACTGGGAGCGGGTGGTGAAGTTCATGCCCGTTTTCAACGGGGATGGGCCAGTGCCCCTAGAAGCTCCCGAGGAACCGGTGGACGTGCCCTCCGGCGACTCCAGCGAAGAGGAAGAAGGAGGGGAGCGAGGAAAAGGGCCTGACTCCGAGGCGACTGACGGGGAGTCGAGGGCTCCCCTCCCCTAGCGCAGGTCCCGCGTTCTCCGCCTCTCTCCAAACGATGACGACGAGGATGACGACGAAGACGATGACGAGCAAGACGGCAGGAGCTCTCCCCCGATCCCGAAGAAGGACAGGACCAGGCTGATCTCTCGCGGGTCTCGCCCGGCCCCGGGGCAAACCGCAGACGCACCTTCCGCCTCCAAGCTTCCCGAGGTTGACCCTTCCAGCCGGCTTTCAGGCTTCAAATTTGGCCGGAGGCCGCTTGAGCTCACTGGCGACGACCCGTAAGCATTTGATTCTTGTCTTTATCTCTTGCTCTGCTTCTGAGGCTTGACGTCCACATCTTTGGAAAGGTTGGCGCCCGCGGCAAAGAAGCCGAAGGGGGCTCCCGAGGTTCCATCCGTGGTGGCGCTCCTGCCCGTGAAGGAGGGTGACCGCGACGCACAGGCTTCTCCTGCCCGGTCGTCCTCGCGAGGTTTGGTTGTGCCGACTGGGGCGAGCTCAGCCCCCACGTCCCAAGTGGCTCCCGAGGTGCTCTTGCCTGCCGCCGCCACTACAGCTGTCGGGGCGCGGCAGACTCCGCCTCAGGATGCTGCGGTTGCGCCGCCGCCTTCTCCTCCTACTCCACCGGCCGCTGTCTCTCTGACTCCTTCTGCCGTTCTGGATCGTGCTGTTGCTGAGCTGGACTGACTACAGAAGGATCTTCTTGGCGCCGACCCCCGCTTGGTGGCCGGGCGTTTGGAGCTGGCTTCTGGATGGGTTCGCTCCGACGCCTCGATTCGGGCAGCGCTGGTCCAGGCCTCGACGGCATGCGAAGAGGAGAAGCAGGCCGTCCTGGAGGCGAAGGCTGCTCGTGATGCAGCCCTGGGGGAGATGGTCGACGTCCGCGGTCGCTGCAAGGCGCTGGAGGACGAGCTGCAAGGCCTGTGGGATCAGCTCGCGAAAGAGGTCCGCCTTCGCCAAGAGTAGGAAGAAGGCGTGAAGGCTCGCGAGGTAGCCGTCGAGGGTCAGGAGGCCAAGCTCAGGAAGCGCCGCGACCACCTAGGCGCGCTGGAGCAGGAGTTGGGGGCGAGGAAGGCCGAGCTGGACGGCAAGGCCCTGGTTCTTGCCGAGGACTGCGCGGCCTTCACGGAGTTGGAGGCGAAGGCTCGCTCCTCGCTGAGGACGCTTTACGACAGCGGCCTGGAGAGCCCGCTGGCTGGCGCCGAGGATGGCCCCGCCAAGCTGCTTCCCTTCCTGGTTCACGCTCTTGAAGATGTCGCCCTTGGCCTTGGCCCCACGGCCAAGGCCGAGGCACGTGTCCTGTCTTCTGCAGCACTGACGCGGGTCCTCACCCACATCTACCTTCGCGATCCCGGCGTCGACCTCAACAGCCTGCTGGAGCCAGTGAGTGGTGAGCGTGCCGCTGCTGCTGCCGAGGCCATGAAGGGTCGCGCGGAGGCTCTGCTGGGGAAGTTCCGGGCCTTCAGCACCAAGCCGGAGCAAGGCGCTGCCGACCTCGCTGCTCCGTGAGGCGAACCCGCTCCACGCTCCTCCCCCGCTGCCAAGTGACTCCGTCGTGGCTCCTGTCCTGCTTTTAATTCCTGCACACGTATCATGCCTCGGGGAGGCGTTTAAACTTGTGTTTGGCATTGAGATAACAGTGTGGACTGTAATATTTGCTTTTGAATTCCTTGAAATTAGCGCTATTCCTTCCTACTTGCTTATGTTCTACGCCGGCAGAGCCCGGCACCGCGCGTACCTCACCCAGCAATAGTCCCGACCGGAAACCAGGACGGGACCAAGGAGTGAGGGGCTACATGACAAGTTAGGCTCCTGAGTCGCGATGCTCAGGAGTCCCCCTTGGCACACGAACAACAAGTAGGGAGGTGTGATGCGGGTGGATCTACCGTTCTACGTCTGCAGAGCCCGGCCGCGCGCGTGCCTCAGCCAGCGTTGGTCCCGACCGGAAACCAGGACGGGGCCACGGAGTGAGGGGCTACGTGACCAGTTAGGCTCCTGAGTCGTGATGCTCAGGAGTCCCCCTTGACGCTCAAACGGCCTTCGTACCTTGGCTCCGCTCGGGGAGAGACGCGCGACGAACCAGGCCCGGGGGACCTGGCTGGGTGGCGTGCGTCTGGGTGTGACCCAGGCGCAGCCCCCGTGCCCAGCCCCCTCGCGCGGCACTCCCGAGGAGAGGCGTTACGATGAGGCTAGCCACTGAGCTCTGGGCTCCCTGAGGTTGATGCGGCCCGGGGGCCACCCTCAGTTGTTTATCACCAGCGCGGAGCATAGTGCTACCGTATGCGTACGGGCATAGCCGATCCTCAGCAGTGTCGTCAACCAGCGCGGAGCATGGTGCTTCCACTGGTACGTGGGAGGGGGCCCCCCTCCGGGAGGAGCCCCCGGGGCGTGTACAGCCCCGCCCTGACACGTGGCTTGCACGGTAGGGCCTGGCGAGGTGTATCTGGGCACCCATGAGCCAGCGCGGGACTCACGGGGCCCTACCTCTAGGCGGGTTGCGCCTGGCACTGGGCCTTATCTTGTGATGTGTCCCTGCAAATTTGGTTAGATGTCGGCACTCTACGTCCTCGGTCCCGGCCCTCGAGCTGGTCTCAGCCGTCGCTGGTATGCCAGGTCGCGATGCCATGGACAAGGCCAGAGGGTGAGGGCTGGAGAGCCAGTAAGAGCCCTGAGTCGCGATGCTTAGGTGCCCCCCCTTTAACGTGCAAGTGGTCGGCATGGAGGAGAAGAGGTGCCGTGGACCGGCATCAAATAATCAAGCATGGTGGGTCTAACGCATAATCGGAAATAAACGAAAATGGGATACATGCCAGTGGGCCTGGCCCGAGCGGCTTGGGGATCATGCAGCCTGAGGGGCGCCCCCAACAAGGTAAGCTAACAACATGGAATAAAGGGATACATGCCGTAGGGACGGACCCACGCGGCCTGGGAATAATGCAGCCCTGGGGGCGCTCCCAGTTGGAAGTAAAAGTCGAAAGATGTCACCTGATGATGTTGAGGACGAAGGGGTGTTGGTGTAGCAGGCTCGGTGGGCTGCGGGAGCCGATCCTCACGAGCCCCTAGGCCCAGGGGCCTCGGGAGGCTCCGGAGGCGCCGGCGGCTCCTCGCGAGCCATCTCCATCTCGGCCAGGGCTGCGGGACGCCTGGCCTCTCGTGCCTCCATGATGCCCCTCATGAGGCGCTGGTACGCATCAGCCATGTTCGGCAAGCCGTAAGGCATGCGAGCGTAGCTGTGGGGTGGACCTCCGCAGCGCCCCACTCGCGAGGGCCAACGGCGCTCCAGAGAGGCGACTCGGTTGAGCCCTGGTATGTCGATGCAGACGCGTAGCCCACCATCCTCGTCTGGATGGGGGGCCACTGCTAGCAAGCGGCGGCCGCCTTTCATGACTCTTGACTCCTGTAGCTCCTGAATGGCCTTGCTGATGAACTCCTGCTGGGGTGAGCGAGGGAGTTGCGGTGCGGTCGTCTTGCCGCACGGACGGATGCTGGGACGATGCTTGCCGCTCGTCCCCCGCCGGGCCGATGGCGGCGTTGACGGCAGGTGACGGGGAACGGCGTCGATGCCCGCCGACAGGGGCCATCTGGGCGACGCGGGAAGCGAGTGCGGCCCGGCGCTCGACGCGGGCTCGACGAGCGTCAGACATGGGCGTGACGGTCGGAGGAGAACGGGGCAGTGGAAGACGAATTCCGACACACCCCTACCTGGCGCGCCAAATGTCAGATTTCGGGTTTCGGCAGACCCTTAAGGTTCAAACACTGGGGTGCGCAAGGAGATTTCGCCCCCTACCTACCTGCACCCCTCCGCCATGCTAGGATCTAAACTAAGGAAAAAACAACACAAGAGACACACGGTTTATACTGGTTCAGGCCACCGTTGTGGTGTAATACCCTACTCCAGTGTGTGGTGTGGTGGATTGCCTCTTGGGCTGATGATGATGAACAATACAAGGAAGAAAATCCTCGCGAGGGTCTGTTCTTGGCTGGGGAGATGAACTGCTCAGAGGAGTTCAGTCACCTTTTTCTCTCTCTCTCTGCTTTCCTCCAACTGACCGACCCTGATTACGACCCCAGCTTGTCTCTGGGTTGGCTGATTCTTGATCCTCTCTACCCTAGGGGTGGCTAGTCCTATTTATAGAGGCCCTGGTCCTCTCCCCAAATATTGAGCGGGAAGGGAGCCAACAATGGCGGGCTAATTTGAAGGTGGATAGCAAGTATCAGCTATCCTGACAAAAGCAGTCTTCGCCTGTGCAAAGCTCTGGTGATGACGCCATCTTGGGCTCCACGGTGACCTCCTTCTCGTAGTCCTCCTGGTCTTGGTCTCGTTGCACCGAAATGGCAACCTTTGCCTGATGCCTCGGTACTCCGCGATTGCGCTTGCCCCCTTAGCACCAAAGAGGGAAGGAGGACGCTGCGCGGGCTGGCACCCGCCTGGCGCCCTGAATCGTCATGGCTTGCGCCACGGGCACCTCGTGAGGTACCCCGCCTTGATCTCTCCGCCCCCTCGTGAGCCAGCCTGATGAGGCTGTGCCTGAGGAAGCTCCTCGTCATACGCCCCGCGAGGCTTGGCCCCTCGCGAGGGTCTTGGGTTTGTGTTGGTGAAGACGGGCCGTGCTGGGCCCCCCTTTGAGCCACGCCGCAGGCAGGCAAGTCTGGGGACCCCCGTTCCCAGAACGCCGACAGACACTCTTCCAAAATAGTGGGATTAATATTAACTAAAGTCATGACCTCTCCAAACCCACTTTCATAATTATCATAATAAGATTCAACACCCTCCAAACTAGTGGGATCATTACTTCTTAAAGTTGACACTCTTCCAAACCCACTTTCATCAATATAATCATCATAAATAGGAGGCATGCTATCATCAAAATAAATTTTCTCATAAAAACTTGGGGGACAAAAAATATCATCTTCATCAAACA